>NC_091156.1:16328188-16590688 GCF_040958095.1 Procambarus clarkii
AGGCTTGCAGGCTGGGAAGGAGGCAGGCAGGCAGGCAGGCTTGCAGGCTGGGAAGGAGGCAGGCAGGCTTGCAGGCTGGGAAGGAGGCAGGCAGGCAGGCAGGTTTGCAGGCTGGGAAGGAGGCAGGCAGGCAGGCAGGCAGGCTTGCAGGCTGGGAAGGAGGCAGGCAGGCAGGAAGCGATATATGGGTGTTGAAGTGAACCATGAACCACGTGACCTTTGAGTGTGTGTGTGTGTGTGTATGGGTTTGGGGTGGGGGGAGAGGGGGAGGTGTATCGGTGGTGGGGGAGGGACCGGCTGACTCCGTAAGCCTAACCACACTCCACAGACCTGTGACCCAGATTTGTTTCTTAAATGTACAGTACAGCATCGTATATTTTAGGCAGGATGTGCCTGCAGGCTGGCAGGAAACATCCAGAGGATGTTTGCCAGACGTCTTAATAATCAGTTAGGAACAATTAAGGACTTTTATAAAGCGGATCAGGACTTCACTTATTGGTGAGTACAAACAAAACACAGTCGCATTTACGCTATGAACCTGTCGATTTTTTCCCCTAGAGTTTTTTTCGTGAATTTTTTCGGAAAAATTTATTTTTACATTTCTAGTTTATTTTTTCCCCTCTATTTCTCGTATACGAACTTACATGTTAACCGACGGGTCTCGTCCCCAAGGGGTTCGAAAACCAAGTGGTGCTCTGTATATATATATATATAGATATATATAGATATATATATATATATATATATATATATATATATATATATATATATATATATATATATATAATATATATTATATATATATATATATATATATATATATACACACACACACATACATACAAATTCTTTTTTTCTACAAAGTGATAGGGGTAGGCAAACCAGTAAAGTGGTACATAAAGGCAAACCAACAAAATCAATAGAGAGAGGGGGAGTGAAGAATAAGGAGAGGGGGAACAAGTTCCTGAAGATTGCATACACCAACATAGATGGAGTGAGATCGAAGATACTGGAGTTAAGTGATGTAATACAGCTGCAGACACCAGACATTGTTGCACTCACGGAGACAAAACTTGAAGATGTAATTTTAAATGAGGTCATATTCCCAAGGGGCTACTCAATTTGGAGACGGGACAGAAAAATTAGGAAAGGCGGTGGCGTTGCTGTGCTGGTAAAAGAACACCTAAAGGTGAAGGAAATAATGACTGCCAATCCACAAGAAGTTGACATAATAGCACTAGAGATCTGCTATGAGGATGATAAACTAATGATGATAAATGCATATAGTCCACCGCCAAGCAGCACATGGTCAAAGGAGGAGCTAGATAGTAAACGTGAAGGTCTTATAACAATAATGAGAGAGATTATAGCGAGAGCGGATAACGATAGATCACAACTGTTGATAGTCGGTGACTTCAACTTGAAATCCATAGACTGGGAAGCATATGAAGCTAAAACAGAAGATTTTTGGACCTGTAAATTTGTAGACCTCATCCTGGAAACATTCTTGTATCAACATGTTAAACAAGCTACGAGGATGAGGGAAGGGGACGTTCCCTCCATGCTAGATTTGATATTTACCAGGAAGGAGGAAGAGATATTTGACATTCAGTACCTTCCTCCCTTGGGTAAAAGTGACCATGTCTTTTTGGGAATAAAGTATGCAATGCGTTATAAGCTGGAAGAAAATAAGGAGGTTGAAGCAGTTGAAAAACCAGACTTCAGGAGAGGACATTATGGTGACCTTAGAAATTTTTTTAGTGAGTATAATTGGACAGACTTGATGCTAGGCAAGGAAGTGAATGAGATGTATGGCAAGTTTTGTGAAATATATGATAAAGGCACAAAAAAATTTATACCAAAACAGAGATGCAGAACTAGGAAACAGGATTGGTTCAATAGAAATTGCGAGAGGGCTAGAGACCGAAAGACACAAAAATGGAATCAATACAGGAAGAGGCCGAACCCCCAAACATACCAGCGATACAAAGATGCGAGAAACAACTACACGGCAGTGAGGAGAGAGGCAGAAAGAAATTTTGAAAAAGGGATTGCGGACAAATGTAAAACAGAACCAGGTCTATTCTATAAATTCATAAACAACAAATTTCAGGTAAAGGATAATATTCAGAGGTTGAAAATGGGAAATAGATTCACGGAAGATGAAAAGGAAATGTGTGAAACACTAAACGAAAAGTTCCAAAGTGTGTTTGTACAAAATGAAATCTTTAGGGAACCAGATACAATAAGAATTCCAGAGAACAACATAGAACACATAGAGGTGTCTAGAGACGAAGTGGAAAAAATGCTCAAGGAGCTCGGTAAGAACAAAGCAGCTGGCCCAGATGGCGTTTCACCATGGGTTCTGAGAGAATGTGCATCTGAGCTCAGCATTCCACTTCACCTGATCTTTCAGGCATCCCTGTGTACAGGAATCGTAGCAGACGGGTGGAAACAGGCTAACATAGTTCCAATCTACAAAAGTGGCAGCAGGGAAGACCCCCTCAATTATAGACCTGTATCATTGACAAGTGTAATAGTGAAAGTATTGGAAAAACTAATCAAAACTAAATGGGTAGAACACCTAGAGAGAAATGATATAATATCAGACAGACAGTATGGTTTTCGATCTGGAAGATCCTGTGTATCGAATTTACTCAGTTTCTATGATCGAGCCACAGAGATATTACAGGAAAGAGATGGTTGGGTTGACTGCATCTATCTGGACCTAAAAAAGGCTTTTGACAGAGTTCCACATAAGAGGTTGTTCTGGAAACTGGAAAATATTGGAGGGGTGACAGGTAAGCTTCTATCATGGATGAAAAATTTTCTGACTGATAGAAAAATGAGGGCAGTAATCAGAGGCAATGTATCAGAATGGAGAAATGTCACAAGTGGAGTACCACAGGGTTCAGTTCTTGCACCAGTGATGTTTATTGTGTACATAAATGATCTACCAGTTGGTATACAGAATTATATGAACATGTTTGCTGATGATGCTAAGATAATAGGAAGGATAAGAAATTTAGATGACTGTCATGCCCTTCAAGAAGACCTGGACAAAATAAGTATATGGAGCACCACTTGGCAAATGGAATTTAATGTTAATAAATGTCATGTTATGGAATGTGGAATAGGAGAACATAGACCCCACACAACCTATATATTATGTGAGAAATCTTTAAAGAATTCTGATAAAGAAAGAGATCTAGGAGTGGTTCTAGATAGAAAACTATCACCTGAGGACCACATAAAGAATATTGTGCAAGGAGCCTATGCTATGCTTTCTAACTTCAGAATTGCATTTAAATACATGGATGGCGATATACTAAAGAAATTGTTCATGACTTTTGTTAGGCCAAAGCTAGAATATGCAGCTGTTGTGTGGTGCCCATATCTTAAGAAGCACATCAACAAACTGGAAAAGGTGCAAAGACATGCTACTAAGTGGCTCCCAGAACTGAAGGGCAAGAGCTACGAGGAGAGGTTAGAAGCATTAAATATGCCAAAACTAGAAGACAGAAGAAAAAGAGGTGATATGATCACTACATACAAAATAGTTACAGGAATTGATAAAATCGACAGGGAAGACTTCCTGAGACCTGGAATTTCAAGAACAAGAGGTCATAGATTTAAACTAGCTAAACACAGATGCCGAAGAAATATAAGAAAATTCACCTTCGCAAATAGAGTGGTAGACGGTTGGAACAAGTTAAGTGAGAAGGTGGTGGAGGCCAAGACCGTCAGTAGTTTCAAAGCGATATATGACAAAGAGTGCTGGGAAGACGGGACACCACGAGCGTAGCTCTCATCCTGTAACTACACTTAGGTAATTACACTTAGGTAATTACATATATAAATACACACACAAGGTGTATTACTCACCTTGTTAAGTTAAAAACAAGTCAGAACAAGTTAAGTGAGAAGGTGGTGGAGGCCAAGACCGTCAGTAGTTTCAAAGCGTTATATGACAAAGAGTGCTGGGAAGACGGGACACCACGAGCGTAGCTCTCATCCTGTAACTACACTTAAGTAATTACACTTAGGTAATTTCACCTTATTGTATTTCAGGCATCCCTGTTTACAGGAGTTGTAGCTGATGTGTGGAAAAAGGCTAACATAGTTTCAATCTACGAAAGTGGAAGCAGGGGAAGACCCCCTTAACACTATCGCGCACGGGCAGGCGCGTGGTCAACTTAGGGGTCATGCACCGAGCGTGCGGGCGAGCATGCGGGTAAGCGCGCGGTGACACCTAAACGTGTATATTCGTTTCAGCTTTCTCACCTTAATTTTCTTGCTACGTCGCTCGTTTTGGTATCATTGTGTTTGCAATTAAATTCCCTACAGGTGTGTATAAATATAATGTCCAAAAGCCTGGCATGACTCCCAACAGCAAAGCCTAAAGTCAGCAAAAGTTACCCGTGAGCGCACAAAATCAGTAACATGTGCATACTCGTTCCATTTTTATCACCTTAATTCTCGTGCTACGTCGCTCGGTTTGGTATCATTGTGTTCGCAATTAAATTCCCTACAGATGTGTATGAAAATAATGTACAAAAGCCTGGAGTGCCTCCCCGCAGAAAAGCCTAAAGTTACCCATGAACGAGCACCAATTTGTACACTGCAACCTAATGTGTATACTCGTTCAATTTGATAACATCAAATTTCATACTACGTCTTTCATTTTGGTATCAAATTGTTCGCAATAAAAAGACGTGTATTTTAAAACTAGTCCCATAATAATAGAGCAATAACTAGAATTTTAACAAATATTTTAATTTTGGACGTTCATCATTACAAAATTATTTATATCTTTCCAGTGTTCTGACATAAATTTTTGTGTTACATCTTTCATTTTGGTATCAAATTGTTCGCGACGTAAAGGCGCGCATTTTAAAGCTAGTCCCAAGATAATAGGACAATAAATAGAATTTTAACAAATATTTTAATATTTTGACCAAAAGCCTGTTTATAATCTTTTAAGTATTCGGACATCAAGTTTCATGTTATATCTTTCATTTTGGTATCAAATTGTGCGCAATCTAAAGGCGCTTATTTTGATTCTATCCTGAGGTCGATTGGATAAAAAATGAATTTTATACAAATATCTTTTGTAGTGGACACAAGTCTGGTCCAGAGTTAGGACTCAGGAGAAAAATAATGGACGCAAGTCCGGTCCAAAGTTACCGATAGTGTTAATTATAGACCTGTATCATTGACAAGTGTAATATTCAAAATATTGGGAAAAATAATTAAAACTAAATGGGTAGAACACCTGGAGAAAAACGATATAATATCAGACACACAGTATGGTTTTCGATCTGGAAAATCCTGTGTAACAAACTTAATCAGTTTTTATGATCGAGCCACAGAGATTTTACAGGAAAGAGATGGTTGGTTTGACTGCATCTATCTGGACCTAAAAAAGGCTTTCGACAGAGGTCCCTATAAGAGGTTGTTCTGGGAACTAGAACATATTGGAGGGGTGACAGGTAAGCTTCTAACATGGATGAAAAATTTCCAAACTGACAGAAAAATGAGGGCTGTAATGAGAGACAAGGTATGGGATTGGAGGAATGTTACGAGTGGAGTACCACAGGGTTCAGTTCTTGCACCGGTAATGTTCATTGTCTACATAAACAATCTACCAGTGGGAATACAAAATTACATGAACATGTTTGCTGATGATGCTAAGATAATAGGGAAGATAAGAAACCTAGATGATTGTCATGCCCTTCAAGAAGACCTGGAGAAAATAAGTATATGGAGCAACACTTGGCATATGGATTTTAATGTGAATAAATGCCATGTTATGGAATGTGGAATTGGAGAACATAGACCCCACACAAGCTATAAATTATGTGAGAAATCTTGAAAGAATTCTGACAAAGAAAGGGATCTAGGGGTGGTTCTAGATATAAAACTGTCACCTGAGGACCACATTAAGAACATTGTGCGAGGAGCCTATGCTACACTTTCTAACCTCAGAATTGCTTTTAAATACATGTATGGAGAAATACTAAAGAAATTGTTCACGACTTTTATTAGACCAAAGCTGGAATATGCAGCGGTTGTATGGTGCCCATATCTTAAGAAGCACATCAACAAACTGGAAAAGGTGCAACGACATGCCACTAAGTGGCTCCCAGAACTGAAGGACAAGAGCTACGAGGAGAGGTTAGAGGCATTAAATATGCAAAAACTAGAAGATAGAAGAAAAAGAGGCGATAAGATCACTACGTTCAAAATAGTAACAGGAATCGATAAAATTGATAGGGAAGAATTCCTGAGACCCGGAACTTCAAGAACAAGAGGTCATAGATTTAAACTAACGAAACAAAGCTGCCAGAGAAATATACGAAAATTCCCTTTTGTAAATAGAATGGTAGACGGTAGGAACAAGTTAAGTGAGAAGGTGGTGGAGGCCAAAACCATCAGTAATTACAAAGCATTATATGACAAAGAGTGCTGGGGAGACGGGACACCATAAGCGTAGCTCTCATCCTGTAACTACACTTAGGTAATTACACTTAGGTAATTACGTGAAAGAAAATTACAAGCCGCCAACCAGTAGGCAGAGCACACGCCGACCAGGCAAAGAAGGCACAAAACTGCATCAAAAGACCACCTCGACAACAAAACCCAAAGTCCCAGCATGACCACAATATGTGCAAAGACCCAAAAAGATCAGTCTGCAAGCCAGGAAGACCCCGGAACCCCAGAAGGCAGAACCGGGGCACACACGAGGAAACAAAGCCCCATAAACCCGCAAAGGGGGCCCAACAGGAAGGAACTTCTGGAACGAAACCAAAGAACCCAAAGGAAGCCAGAATCGAACCAGGGGGAGCCCAAACCACTACATTTGTCGGCGGAGATACACCACAGAAAGGCAAAGCACAGCCCCCAGACAGAACCCCCAGGAAAACGGTCAAAACAGACCAAAAACCGAGGGACAAGGTGTGGGAGCAAGCATAAACAAACAGGGACACTGAGCCTAAAACCTAGGGCCCAGACCCAAAACACGACAAAATGGAAAACCCGGTGTAAAATCAACACTCAAACGTTCCCAGAGGGACAGAAGATGGGCAGAAAACACCAGAAAAGCAAAGAAACGACAACAGGAGAATAAAACCCCAGAAAAAGGTGAAAAAACTCACCCAAGACACTAGGTCGCACACCCAGGCACATGTAAACAAACTGCAACCGCAAACCGCCCTGGTGGCCATGCCCGGAAACCGGCAGAAGAAAATGGCCACCAGAACAGGGGGCTGTGACCGACGCAAAAGATACGAAAACATGCCAGCAAGTGGGAAGAAGCAGACTGGATGGGCGAAAAACTCCGCCCAGAAGCAGAAAACCCAGGCAGGGGCAAACAGCCCCAGAACTGCTAGCAGGCATCCCCCACAGCCCCGGGAACCCGCAACAGAGGCCCCGGGGCAGAGCCATCCTCCAAGCCTTTAAAGAAAAGGAAGAGTCCATGGGAAAGGCAGCGAGAAAGGGCCACTGGTAAGACCCAGAAGCTGTGGCAAGAGGAACAGGCTCGAAAACCTCCGTCCCCAACCAGACCGGGGCAGCCCCCGAAACTGCCCGAGTCTCGGCCCCAACTAAACCCCGCCCCGACCCTGAAACCTGCAAGCGGTCCGGAGCCAGGAACAGGGAGGGAAAGAGGCGAACAGCACCTAACCAAAACGGGGCGGCCCCGGGGCATCCGAGTGGGAAACCAACCTAGTGTGTTGCAGCAACCTAACATAGCTTGCAACATGGATGCTGCCAGTACTCTGAACAGTAAAAACATCAGGAGAGTACTGGAGAACAAGCAGAGAATATCTCTCGCAAGACTCTGGGTCAAGGTGTCAGGGACCCAACAGGCAACATGACGGAGGCAAAAGTGGCGACTGTCACCCAGAGACATGGGCACAGCAACCAACGAACCTGTACAAGACGGATTGGAACTCGGAAGACACATTCAATGGTCCACTGAGCCCCGACAGGGGTTTCCAGGGCCCGTAGGGTAACAACTACGGGAAGCCCGGGCAAGGTGTTGCTAACTGGTTAAAACCCAAAACTAACAAGGGGTAGAGGACAACACTGAAAACCCCCTGCGACGTGTGCAATCACGGAGGCCTAGCAGAGGGCCACCAAACACTACCAGTCGAACTATAGCCACACTGGGCAGACCCCCACCAAGCAATTGAAAACAAAAACAAAAGAAAACCTCGCAAAAGTACACCGTCTCCAGAGGCAACAGGAACCGGTCGGCGCTTAGGTGGCAGGTCGCGCAACACCTTGATGCCCTAACCAGCACAATACCAGTCCCTACCCAGGGTCAAACAAGGGCCCCAAGCCCCAGCTGGCCCCAAGGGCGAGGCAAATGCCGAGCAGCAAGAACCTCTACGGGAATGGTTCCCAAACGCCCCAGGGAAGATTACCCTGTCACGCAGGGGCAATACTCACAGGGCGCTTAGGGAAGGAAGCCCCTAAGCGCATGCAGCCCTGGTACTGATGAGGAACACCTGGCCACTGCACAACACAACACATGGCAGTGAACGCCACACAAGGCAAACACCACGTAGGAAACTGAGGCCAGAGAAGCGTCTATCCCGGTTGACATTAGCTTACAAACTGATGCTGACGAAGGCAGATGGTGTGGTGAGGTCCAGGGCTCCCCCCCTCCCCCTCTCGGGGTGGGGAGGGCTGCGCGGACAATCAGCGCTGCAGTAAAGTGTGATGTTTGCTTGTTTGCTTGTTCCCTTTGGGATTGTAGGGAGTTTCTATCTCTCTGTCCGGTTTTTGTTTCAGTTTTTTACCATGTGGGGTTTGTTTTGTTATGCCTACGTTTCCGGGTGCTAACCCCAGTCGATGGCAGATAAGGAAAACCCCAACCACAAGGGGGTTTTCCAGGGCCATTGCTTTCTGAAACCTCTCTGAAGGGGCCAAGTTCTGGCGCTGGTCCCTGGTAGGTCTGAACTCCTTAGCTAATGTCCCGGTCTAATATAACATACATTAGCCTAATAAGCTCCAGGGAGCCATAGGGGCTCCCAACAGAAAACAGCATTATATGTAATGAAACACAAATTTCTGGGTGAGCCCCAGAGGCTTCCTGAGGTTATCACACTGATACAGTGTCATACTACTAGGTGCGAGGTGCCAGATTCAGCCTGAATGAGAAAACCCAAAAATGGGGGCCTGCTGCCCAACCATAAAACTTTACCAATCATTGAACCTCAGATGGATGGCAACATGCCAATATGCATCCTGGAGGTTCAGGGAAATCATTCAAGTGCCCGGTTCAAGAACAAGATGGACCTGACTATGAGATGGTCCTAACAATCCCATTTCGGAACTGGATATAGGCAGTAAACACACCGAATAGATGAAGTCGTTTCGACCACTCCCAAAGGTACCCACTCCGAGATGACCTAATGAAGGCAAGGAGAGAGGGCCTGCCCAAAAGCCCCGGAGGTGAAACTGACCAACTCTACCGCAGGCCCTAAAAAAAACGACCCGAAACGCTACAAATCACAGGACCAAGAACTGGCAAACCAAGCTAGCCTTCCCCCCACCACCACGTCACAGGAACGACCCGGAAAAGGACCAGTGCAAACCCCGAGAGCCCGCGTTTCAAGCAGAGCGAGCACTGCACTGACCAGATGAAGCCAGGTAATGCACATCTGACCCGGCTGCTGGCACCGCAGAAGACCTAGGGCATCAGGCAATGCCCTGGCCAAACTGGATTGCCATGAAAGGCAAGAACAACCCCCACATATACACAAACAGCCACAGCAGACAAAAATTTAGACAATGTCCTCAGGAAATGACAAAGGATAAAAAGGGGAAGCAAAAAATACAAAGCCCCAGGACTAAACTGCAGAGAACAAGCAACTAGAGAGACCATAGCACCATGCAAGCCACGAAGGAGGCCTGGGCGAGGACCGGGTCGCGGGGATGCTAAGCCACGAAACCATTACAAGTTAATCATCACAAGGTATGCAGATAATATCTGGGAGCTTACACCAGCATGCTGATTAAGTCATGCAAATCACAGTGTGCCCCTACCTACCTACCTACCTACCTACCCCACCTGCAAAAACACCCCCAAACTGAAAAAACACAGGCAATCATTATCATAACGGGCGAAGGCGACCCCAAGAGAGGAGACCCTCTAAAGGCAGTGTCTCGAACACTCTACGGAAGATAACCCTGACCATGCAAGGGCAGCACTTAAGGAGCACACAGGAAAGAAAACCCTGAGCACATGCAGCTCCAAGCATTAATAACTCTTAGCTCACACTACACAAACGTGTATAAGAGCCCCAAAGGAAAACATCACTTAGCGAAAATAGAAAACTGAAGCCAGAGTGAACTGAGAGGGCAACCTGCACCGTGCTACATCAGCATATGAACTGAGGGGTGATGCAAGTCGGTTGACCTGATCTGCCTCCCTCCCTTCCCCCCAAGGTGAGGGTGGTGTAGGTGGGGCAAATTAGCTTGTGCTAGTTTCATACAATTTTGATTGTTTTCATAGTTGGGGGAATTTTTTTGGCAGTTTTTGAGGCTGCAGTGTCAGTTTTAACCATGCAGTAATCTGTCTTGCTTCGCTAACATTCTGGGTGCCTTCCCTGGTGGTGGCAGACATAAAAAAAACTTTAAATGGAAAGTGTTCATAGATTCTGGCTCATGGTCCCCGGTAGGCCAATAAGAACTCCACAACTGATGGCACCTTGTAGTATGGCAATGTATCAGTGTGATAGCTTCAGGGTTCCCTCCTGGGGCTCCCCACAGAAAAGGTGTTCAATGAAATGAAATGCTTCTCTCTGAGCAGTACCTCGGTTACTTCTCTATTAGTGCTATGGGTCCACACAGGTGACCTCTACCTGGCAAGCTATGATCAACATACAGCTCCCACGAAAATAAGGTACTTTACAAATAGTCCTCCCATTGTCGAAGGGTGGGAAACAGTAAAGAGCATACCTCAATCCACCTGCCAAGTTAAACAGCTCATAATGACACCAAAGAGCAGATAAAACCACTCAACACCACTTTTGATCTATAAATGGAAAAGTATGGATAGCAATTATTGCTCAGAAAATGCATAAGTACCTACTTATACACTACATTGACCACCACCTCGTTATTAGCACTAACACATACAACAGGTAGCAACCCTCTCCTAATGCCCACTCTTTATAAGTGCACTCAGGAAAGATGGGATCCAAATGACAGTATCGAGGAGCAACCAATAAACAGTTCAAAGAGCAGTGTTTTAATTTACTCATTGCCATCTCCCTATTCCAGACGTATGGATATCCCCATACTTTTTTTTCTTTTGGCCAGGTCCTTATTGTCCTGAACCTTTCGTACAGCTTATGGTGGGACTGGTTCAGGTGTTCTCTTGCCTGTTGCCCCCACCCCCACCATGGGCTGTGGACTTTTGGTGGGTCCGTTTGGTTTTGCCTTTGCTTCTGTGCCTTTGTTTGCTGCACTTCTCTGGGCTTGTGTCTGGTTTCTGCTGTATTTTGTGTTTTGCCTATCTTCTTGAGGTTATCTTGAGATGATTTCGGGGCTTTTAGTGTCCCCGCGGCCCGGTCCTCGACCAGGCCTCCACCCCCAGGAAGCAGCCCGTGACAGCTGACTAACACCCAGGTACCTATTTTACTGCTAGGTAACAGGGGCATAGGGTGAAAGAAACTCTGCCCATTGTTTCTCGCCAGCGCCTGGGATCGAACCCAGGACCACCGGATCACAAATCCCGCGTGCTGTCCGCTCGGCCGACCGGCTCCCATTTAGAACTGGTCTTTGTTAAACTTACAAGTGGAATGGATGCCTTATGCTCAGTGCAGGGAATTGCATCCATTTCTGCCTCAGGTTGGGAGCTATGGCGGCTGCGTCCTGTGTTTTTGTCCCTCCTTCAGAAGACAGTGGTAATTTTCTACAGCTAAGGTGGCAAAATGGTGAGCTTTCTTCACCCAGATTTTGGAATTTGCTTGGTCCCTCTTCATGGCATCCACCTATCTTCCCATTTCCTATTTTCTGACAGAGTTATTTCTTCTTTTTTTTTTTGCTGTGGCTTCTGCCCCCTGCTATCTGGATGGTCTTATGGGATTTAGACCTTGCTCCTTCCTCAATGATTTAGGCATCCAGTGGTGTAGATTCTCGGGACATGGCTCTTCCTTCAATGCCTACGAATCAGCACCAATGGTGCCGATTCTTAGGCATTGATTTTTCCATCAGCTACAGATCCTTCCTCTCAGTCAAGTTTTGTTCATCATAAGTGGAGTTTGCTTGTCAGATTCTTCATGCAGACTCTTGACAGTTTGCCTATGTTGGCGCACGAAAGACAACTAACGTTTTCTGGAATCACATTACGTGGGCACTCCGGGATGCCCACTTATAATAAGATCCTGGGCCCTACTATGGAGGGGGAAGGGGGGTCTCAACCCTTCCCCAATGGCATCATGGGTGTTGGGGTCAGCATGTTTCCTTCTCAGTTCCATTTGTCATTGCTGTGTTGTTGGTGGCTGAATTTGCTGACTGGGCCACCTCCCATCTCTTTTTGACAGTCTGATGGTAGGGGATGGTGTCAGAAGTCAGGTGGTGTCAGTGGTGGGGGATGGCGTGTCTCACTCACCACGCCCAACACTCTCTAAAAATGTTGACTGGGATAGGGGCTAGCTGTCTTCCAACCCCGTCCCCCAAATACATCCCCCTCACCATTGACAACCCCCCACTATTTTTATGAATTCTTCATTTTGACTATGGAATATGATAGAGCGAAGTGTTACAAACAACTAAAATGGTAACATTTTCTTAGCTAATTTATTGAAAAGCAGAGAGTGAGTGAAGCATCAAGGTGCCAGCCAGCACCAGCCACGTGTTGCCAATAAGATGATAACTCAGGCCAGAGCTCACTACCACCAACACCACCTGCCTCCCCTGACCCCACTATCACTCCCTGCCTTCCCTGACCACTTCCACCACTGACACCACCACCACTTGAACATTATATTGTACTGTAGAATGTCCCATATTGACTGACTTTCGCCCTCTGGGGCTGAGGTATGCTGAACTCTGTAAATACTATATGAATACTGGAACACTTGATGATATATTTGACTTTTACCCAAGACTGACTATGTAATACATCTGTTAAACAATGTATTGTACCTATACAATATGTAATACATCTGTTATACAATGTATGTACCTATAACCTGAGCTTGTAAAAGCATCTTAACCATTAACCCTTAAACCGCGCAAATCATACATATATGATATCAGTGACAAAACCAAAACCGCGCACATCATATATATATGATTTCGTGTCTAGCGCTATAATTTAAACGCCCCGCCTGGGATAGGGGCAGCTATAGTACAGCCACGACCGATAATTGCCAGATGCCACCTAGAAAAAAAATCGAGGCCAACATTCTTGAATGTTAGAGCATCAGTATTGAGTAAGCCACCAAGGCTGGCGCACGCAGCACGAGTTCACTGCACCGCTGTTCAGCTTGTGACCACAGCATCGCCTACAAATGCCATCATATATATGATACTGCTATTATTTAGCAGTGATAGTATTACTGAAGCCCCCTGACTGTGATAAAACTGACCAGGATTCTGATAATAGCAGGATTGTGGTGATATTTAGCGCTGTGCTCCATGGAGGGAGGAGTAAGGCTGTGGAGGGAGGGTTGTGGCGTCGTCTTCTGACTGTGTGTGGCCACCATTTATTGACTGCACTCACCATATCAGCTTAGTGGTTTGCTATGGTGAACACAAATGTAGATACTTATATATAACGTGTGTATAGTGTGAGATAACAGCGAGAGGAGTAGGTTGGGAGCCGCCATTTTGGTGAAGGAGGAGAGTCGTCTGCACGACTTGTCATGTTGTTTACTGAAAGCCACTATGGTCTTTGGGCGCCATACCAGCTTATTTGTACAGGTATGGTGAATAACACAGGTAGATACTTATATATAATGTGTGTATATAGCGTAATAACACCACAAACAATATTGTTGGAGGAGAAATATTAGTGCGTCTGGCCTTGAGGGCGACTGCCGATCAGCTGACTGTGTGAGTAGCTATGTCTTTGTGCCTTTACTCACCTCACCTTTAGGTGACACCTGGCTGACACCTCTGCCAGCCAGGTGTCTTCCTGGCTGGCAGCCTGCCTCAACGACTGGTTGGTGTGGGGGCTCCCTGCTGGTCTGCTTGTCTGCTAGCCGAGGTTCAGGTTCCTGGTAACTTGGCGGAAGTCCCAGTTGGTTCCGTCCCAGGTTCAGACTTGGCTGGGTTTAGGGGAGGGTTCTCGGACTGCTTCTGTTTCTCTCCCTCCTGCAGCGTTGCTCCAGTTGCACTACCGCCTTCGGCTGTATTTGAGGGGGTTCAGGGTCACTCAGCAGTTGCTCGAGCAGATGTGCAGTAGCCTGAATTTTGCTCTGCTGGTTTATTCGATGGGCAGAATCGCCACTCTCGCAATCGCTGGGTATGTTGCCTGACATCCTTATGCTGGTTGCTGATTCACCAGCTTTCGCTTTGGGTTTTTCGAGGTTCGGTGCCATGGCGCCTTCCTCTTCTCTCACTCCAAGTATTCACCAATGAACCCTCCGAAGTGACATTGCTCCTCATGCCTCTCTGAGGGGGCCAGGTTCTGGCCCCCTCAGAGAGGGGTTCTGGTCCTCAGTAGGTCTAGAAATCCATGCACATTGACTGATGCCAGGGTCTAATACATTCATATCAGCCCAGATAGCTCTGGGAAGCCAGAGGGTCTCCCCCCAGAAAACAAACTTAAATATTTCTAGCCTAGTATAGCACACATATGTATTATATTAGGCCTCATATTGTGTATTAAACCTAGGAAAGTTAGGTTAGGTTAGTCTTATTTGTCTTTACAACATTAATAGAAAATCTTTTTCCGGTATGTCTAAATTCGATAGTACCAATTTCTACTTTCTATTTGTGTTGTACGTCAGTATATGTACTATAGTCTTCATCGTTACTTCTAAGTACTACCAAAACAGGAGGATGGGCTGAGCTTGAGCATAGAGGTTCTATGCTTCTACAGTCTGTTCTTTGTTCTGTGTTTCTGGCTGCTTCTTGTCTTAATGTTAAATGGTGTTTGTGCTTCTGTTAGCATGATGTTGGTCACCTCAGTGGGGAACCAGCATCTTCTGTTGTGTGTGGATAGGTTCCTCTTTGCTAGGCTTGGATGCCTTTTTGCTTTAGTCTCTGTTGAGTTCCATAGCTCTATCTTTCAATGCTATGCTTTATGGAAGATGGCTCTCCATGGGGGAGTTCTTGGTCTCTGCTTCAATCAACATGACAATCCCTGTCTTAGTGGCAGGTTATTAGAGTGTTTGCATCCTTCAAGGGTGCTGGGGTGCTCTTTGGGCACAGGTGCTCACTTCACTTCCATTGCTTGTTTTACTATTGTTTTTACTCTTGTATTCTTGAGGGTGTTTCACTCTTGAACTCTTGAGAGATGTTTTACTATTTTCTTTGTATCACACAGGTTCAATTTTGTCATTTGTGGGTCTCATTTCTTGGTTCTGGGTTTGGTTTCTTGGTCTATGTTACAATTCTAGTTAATTCAGGCTTGGTCTAATTAGGGATCATGTACCATACACACCTTGGATGGTTCCAGGTTTTTCCCCTGACAAACCCTTATCCCATGATATGGATGGGATAAGGGACCAACCATCCTGTTGGTGTTTCATTAGGTGGGTGTGACCAACTCTTGCCATGAATTTTGTTTGCTAATCTAGCTACAGCTTTTTCCCAATTCAGTGGAACCTCGGTTTACAAATGCCCCGGATTACAAATTTTTCAGTATATGAAGTCAATTTCTTCGTAAAATTTGACTTGGTGTACGAGTTTGCCTTAGAATACGAGTGTTTGTTGATATATGTATGGGTCGAGAGCTTGGGTTCTGCCGACCGCGGGGCGAAGCACGCTCAGTTTACCAGTGGCTCCCGCCTAGTGACGACCATGCTTGAATTCTTTGTGAAGAATTTTATTGTTTTCCTGCTTTTTTGGTTTCTGGACATATAAGTTCTTATTATATATCATGCCTTGGGTCCCAAGAAAGTCAGTGGAAAAGTTCAACCTAAGAAAATAGTTGTGAGGATGACGATAAGAGGAAAAACAAGAGATCAATCGTAAACATGAAGATGATATGCGGGTTATTGATCTAGCTAGGCAGTACAACAAACCTATGTCAACGATATGCACCTTAACTGTTTCTCTGGGCCTGAAATTAGGCTTGGAGTTGATGTTAATGTGGAGGAGTTGGTGGAGGAACACAGCGAAGAACTGCTCACCGAAGAACTCCTAGCCCTTCACAAGTACAAGCAACAAGAGAAAGCTGAGGAAATTTCTTCAAGGGAGGATGGGGCAGTAGAGGATGTCCCTTTCTCATTAAGAAATTGTGTACAATATGGGAAGAACTGCAAAGTTTTGCTGAAAAGACTCACCCAGATGAAACTGTAGCAGGTGGTTATATTAACCTTTTTAATGACAATGTGATGTCTCACTACAGACAAGTGTTAAAATGTAGGGAGAAACAAGTGTCTACAGACAGATTCTTAGTAAGATGAGCAAGCAGTGAGCCACAACCAGGTCCTAGTAGTATGCCTGCAAAACATAGGAGAGAGAGTACCCCAGAAATGTCATCACTGCCTGATGTTATAATGGAGGGGGACCCCAGGACTATAAAGGAAAGGGACTGGGGGCCTGATGGCTGAGTGGACAGCGCTTGGGATTCGAAGTCCTAAGGTTCCAGGTTCGATCCCCGGCGGAGACAGAAACAAATGGGCAGAGTTTCTGTCACCCTCGTAAGGGGCCTCGTAGCCTGGTGGATAGCGCGCAGGACTCGTAATTCTGTGGCGCGGGTTCGATTCCCGCATGAGGCAGAAACAAATGGGCAAAGTTTCTTTCACCCTGAATGCCCCTGTTACCTAGCAGTAAATAGGTACCTGGGAGTTAGTCAGCTGTCACGGGCTGCTTCCTGGGGGTGGAGGCCTGGTCGAGGACCGGGCCGCGGGGACACTAAAAAGCCCCGTAATCATCTCAAGATATTGCCCCTGTTCACCTAGCAGTAAATAGGTACCTGAGAGTTAGACTGCTACTACGGGCTGCTTTTTGGGAATGTGTAACAAAAAGGAGGTCTGGTCGAGGACCGGGCCACAGGGATGCTAAGCCCCGAAATCATCTCAAGATAGATCTCAAGATAATCCCCCTTCCAAACACTAACACCTCTCCTCCTCCCTCACCGGGCCACAGGGATGCTAAGCCCCGAAATCATCTCAAGATAGATCTCAAGATAATCCCCGTTCCAAACACTAACACCTCTCCTCCTCCCTCACTCTTCCTCATTGTCTTCCATATGCCAACAAGAGTCCTCAATAAAGGTAAGGTATAGTAACAAATATGAGTAGTACTCTGTAAAAATGTATTTTTAAGTTAAAAGTTTTGGGTGTTTGAAACGGATTAATTCAAGTTATATTATTTCTTATGGAAAAATTAGTTTTATTTTAGGAATTTTTGGTGTACGATCCATCTCTTGGAACGGATTAAATTCGTTAACCAAGGTGCCTCTGTATGTCCATTGCCAATACCAGGCTCCGAGTTTCTGTAAGTCCATCTCCAATCTCACGACGATATGGTCAGTTTTCCATGTCATCAAATTGATATGGGAATTTGTTTCCTTCTATGGACAGTTTCCTTCTCCCAGTAGTGTGGTGCCCTTTACCTTGATTTTGTCGTCATGCCTTTTACCCTCTTTTTCTTTATACCCTACTTGCTTTGTGCACCCTAGAAAAGACTGCTTTCTTTCTCTTCGAAGTGCCATGGTAAGCTGAGAGAAGATACTAAGAAAGGCCAACCCAACTAAAAAAAGTCAAATGTAATGAAACAACCCTTTCTTGGGAGCTCCTTCAGGTCTTTCCTTATCCAACCCAACTTTATTTCCAATACTGCATTCTCGTTGTTGAGCTTTGACTCAAGAATGAGATGGTCGCCCCACCAGAGCCCTAAGATGTTCCGGCTGCATCTTGGTCGTGATGTAGGGAAGTTGGGTGATGATATTCTGTTTTGTTGCAAAGTTTTGCTTGGTTGGTTAATTTACAAAATTTCTATGAAGGAAGCTGAATGTGTCCTGACATTATTTTTCTTTGGGTAGTTCATACTCAGTAATGGAATGATCTTTGATCCCTACATACTCTCCGTGCCCTGTAGCAGGGGCAAGTCAGTGTGATTTTTTTTTTTTTTTTTTTTTTTGCTCCTACTGGGTAAAGGATAATCACAGAAGCTTGGGGTATAGAACATGACCCCCGGAGTGCTAGCTTTCAATACCAAGGAAAGCTACTGAAAGAACCACCCAGTAAGTGCCATTTCTTTTCACTTAAGACTTGATCTTTTTCTAAAAAAAAAAAAAAAAAATTGCACACCACATACAAAAGCAACTGATTATGCTGAAAGTCAAAAGGACAAATACTTTTACACCATACATTTTTTATAGTGCTACATTCCCAAGCAAGAAGAGCAACTTATCCAGGGCTTTCACAATGTTGACATCTCTGCACACACTAACAAAAGCTCCCCAATCAACTACACCGAGCAAGATTGGCTCACTCCAGAGTCAACTGCTCCAGGGTCTTTGGTGCCAGTTTCTCATGTATCAGGCTCTCTGGCACGAGAGTCCCTCACAGCAGGAGATATAAAGCACAAGGCTCCAGGAGGCATTATTCACCACTATCATAACTCACTATGTAAAACCTTCACACAATGTTGCTCTGAAGAAGAGAAGAAAGAAAAGCTACAATAATAGTGCATAAGTTTCAAGCTAGACAAGAACTATTATAATGCAATCCCAAACAAAAACTGAAGATACAAACTTGAGAGCAAGGATGCCCTGCAGCGCTAATATTTACTGGGGTCAACCTGAAGTAGTCGGGCCCGTTGATCTTCACATCCTGTACATGTAAGCTTGACAAAGTAACTGGTCCCATTAACAGTACTCTCGTGAAATTTAAATATTTAAGTGCAACACTTTTACCTCATAAAGTCATGTCAAACAGTACTTCAAACATTATCCAAAAATCTTTCCAATCTCACATTAAAAGATAACTCAATTAACCTTTTTTTACTCTAGACTCGTGCTCTTACTTCAAATAATATTTTTACCAATAAATTTTCTTTTTAACCAAAAATGAATGATGATTCCTACAATACTGATTTCAAGATTTAATAGCATCACTTGATACATAAAGAAACAAATTTTGAACTTCATGGTATATGAATACAAAACAAATGATTGCTTATTGTAAGTACTAACTAGCAGGAATTACTAACACACACACAGTTACCAAGATGACAGGTTAAGACAAAGTTAGCAGTTAGTTTCTAACTGTACTCTATTAATATGACATCATGCACTACCCAACACAAGTTATTATGCACCTCTACATATTCTACAACACATCACCTTATGCACCTCTACATATTCTACAACACATCACCTTATGCACCTCTACATATTCTACAACACATCACCTTATGCACCTCTACATATTCTACAACACATCACCTTATGCACCTCTACATATTCTACAACACATCACCTTATGCACCTCTACATATTCTACAACACATCTCCATCGAGTGGCACTACATACTTTCATTAATTCTCAATGCAAGTTTGGTCAGGTATACAGAGAAAACTGGAGACGGAAATAAATCATAAGTAGAGAAGTAGAGATTATCCGGAAGTGTGACCAGCTGCATACAACAATTATAATTAGATCTCTTTAGTGTGTAATATTCATTAGGAAAATTACATCAACCTCAAAACCTTAAGACTTCCATGGGAATTAATTTTTAATGGCATAAACGGCATACATTTTTATGAAATGGATCACACAAACTAAACAAAATAACAAAAATAACTACAATGTTTGACATCATGTTTGTACACTATATATTTGTTGACAAAGATTTTTGAGGCGTGACAAAAAATTAGCACAGTGTTCACACAAAAAAGCAAACAAAGTAAACTTCTGGCACATTTATACAAACAGTAAATAAATATGACCTGGACATGTACCACAGGAAGAGGGGTCCCAGCCTCCCTGTTTGCTGCTGTGTGACTGGTGCAGTAATTTATATATAAAGACAAACCTCGACACTCAAAAACTTTCTTCAGAAAAAACAATTGCTCGATAGTCGACCGTTTGCTCGTTTATGTACAAGCAAACATATGTTTATGTTACAAATAAACATATGTGTAAAGAACATAGTTAGTCAGTTTCCAGTAGCTGTCATTCAGTGCACAACCCCATTAAACTTCTCTGTAAACTCCCTTGTGTTTTTTTCTATATTTTTATATATTCTTAGTATAAATAAGTCATCTTGGCACCTAAGAAGGTTAGTGATAAGAGCCAAATGAAACGAAAATGATTTAGAACCATGATAGAGATGAAAAAATAACTTACAGCAAAATATGAGTGGTGTTCGCATGTCTGTTCTTGCTACCGAGTTTGGCATGCCTAAATCTAAAACTTCTATGATACTAAAAAATAAAGAGGCCACTGAAGGAGTTTATGCTGCTGAAGGAGTGAAAGAAATAAAGATCCTGGACAATTTAAGAGGTTGAGAAATTTTTACTGATTTGAGAAAAGAACAACAGTTGGCTGGTGATAATATTTCTAATGTCATCATTTGCAAAAATGTAAAACTACTGCATGGTAATCTAAAAAAAAAAAAAAAAAAAAAAAAAAAAAAAAAAAAAAAAAAAAAACAGCGTTGAATGTAATGAAACGCCATTTTCTAGGCGAGTGCCGGAGGCTCCCCAGAGCTATCCAGGCTGATAGGGATAGTCCTAACGTTTAGCATCAGTCGATGTGGGTGGAGTTCTAGGCCTACGGGGACCACGGCCAGAACCTGCCCACCAGAGCTATGGCTTATAGAAATGCACATGTGATTTTGGAGCATTCTATATCTGTCATCGACCGGGACAGGCACCCAGAAAGGTAAGTGCCCCAAAACAAACTCGTATTCTGGTGAAACCAACGAAAATAACGGAACAAGTGGACAGAACTTTCCCAAGGGAAAACGAGCAAACAAGCATGACATCACACGAGCCGCGCCGCATGTCTGTGCAACTCACCCCTCCCTGGGAGAGGAAAGGGGTAGCCTCAGACCTCCGTGCTGGCGATCCACACCTCCAGTTCCATGGCTGGATATCAAAATACGTGAAAACCGCCGACCGGAGGGAGGGAGGGAGGGAGGGAGGGAGGGAGGGAGGAAGCCTCCAGGACTCACCCAGAAAATGACGTTTCATTACATTCAACGCTGTAATGAAACGCTTTTAATGAAACGAAAGCCATTCAAGCGCTGGGGGGAGCCCCTATGGGTTCCATGAGCTACTTCACCAAAGATTAAGGAAAAAAGAGGACTTACACAGGAGACGGTTGGTGCTCCACACCTCAATTTGAAGTCGAGACAGATTGTAGCCGCCGACCGAAAGCAACACAGGCCCGAGATGCACGAGACAGCTTGCGTAACGATGCCAAAGAAATATAAGAAAATTCACTTTCGCAAACAGAGTGGTAGACGGTTAGAACAAGTTAGGTGAGAAGATGGTGGAGGCCAAGACCGTCAGTAGTTTCAAAGCGTTATATGACAAAGAGTGGGACACCATTAACGAAGCCACCTAATCACCATACAAATGGTGATAAACCCGAGTCAAAAATATCAAACGCGAAGACTCGAGGAGAAGAGCGAACCAGTATCGTAACGGACTGGGATGATCTTCTGAAAGAGGCAGAGTCGTGGAAAAACCTCCGGGTTCGAACATCGGGCAAGCAGCGCCTGAAACCACAGCTGGGCTGGCCACCACAGGGCCAAGAGGACAACTCACCCCTGGTAATTCTCCAAGCGAGCCAGGACCTAGGACAACATCTGCACTGGAGGAAAGAAGTACAGGAAACCCCACCTCGACCAGTCCTGCCAAAAGGCATTGATTCCGACAGCCGCGTGGTCGGGGAAGAGCGCCAAATATACCAGAAGACGCCTCGACCAAGCCGATACGAAGAGGTGCACCTCCGGGTGCCCGAACGTATGGCAGAGCCAACTAAATGAGTCGGCATCGACCGTTCATTCCATAGACAGGGGAACGAATCGGGACAGGCCATCCGCCAGGACGTTGGACACCCCCAGGACGTGAACAGCCAGGAAAGCTAAACCCCGAGAACTCAGCTGACGAGTCACCCGAAGCGATCATCCCTCGGTTCAGGCAATGAACCACCGGGGACCAGTCCAAATGGAGCCGGATCGTCGATCCACGGGCGACCTAAACCCTCCGAAGCGCAAACCACAACAATGCAATCTCCCGCACCATGCTGTGGGCCCGACGGAAGGACAAACCCCACCGCCCCTGGCCGGCCTGTCACAAAGCCCCAGCCGAGAGACAATGTGTCCGTGAACACATTGAGCGAGGGCTCAGGTAGGCGCCCAAGGCATTGAACCTAGAAAAAGCCGAAGAGGAAGCCGGTGACGCAGCAGCCGAAGTAAGGCCCCCGGAGGGTCGAACACAGCAATCGAGAGGTGGAAGGGACGTCCCCGAAGAGAGAAGAACAGCCAACGAAGCCATACCCGGCGGGTAGACCATCATCGCAAAGTTCAGGCTCACGAACAGACCCTGGTTGATGGGGTTCTCCATCACCCTCGAGCAACGACCTGGGAGCCCCCAGAAACAAGCGTATGCGGGACCGCAGCCTAAGGAAAGATTCCGGAGGAAGAGACAAGGAAGCGGTCCGAGAGTCCCACACAAGGCCCAGCCAGGACCGATCCTGGGAGGGTACCAGATGGGACTTCCGCCAGTTCACCAGGAACCCGAACCTGGCTAGCAGGGAAAGCACCACACCCCTGGCGAGCACATACACACGGACCGGCTGGGAGCCCAAACCAGCCAGTCGTCAAGGTAAGCCAACACCCGAACACCTAACAGACGCAGATGGGCCACAACGACCTGTGTGAGACTTGTGAACACGCGAGGTGCCAGGTTCAACCTGAACGGGAGACAACGAAAGCGGTAACTCTGATACCCCACCACAAACCGAGTCAGTCCCTGAACCTCGGATGAACCGGGATGTGCCAATACGTGTCTTTGAAGTCCAGGGACACCATCCAAGCACCAGGCTCCAAAAGAAGCCGGACCTGGGACAGAGTGGTCATCCACAAGGAGGGGACAAAAAACCCAGGGGTTCAAACGGAACAAGTCTAGAATGAACCGCAGGTCCATACAGTCCCGTTTCGGAACTGGAAACAAGTGGGAAACCCACCTGAGGTATGTCGTCGTTTCGACCACGCCCAAGAGCACCCACTCCAAGATGACCCAACAGAGCGCAGGAGATGAGGCCTGCTCTGCCAGCCCCGAACACCCTGAAGGAGAAGGAATCATCCAACGCCACCGCAGGCCGTCGTAAACGATCCAAAAAAGCCAACAAATTGTGAGACCAGGCCTGAGACAACAGAGCAAGCCCCCCCCCCTCATCGCCCCGTCAATGGGGCGAACCGCGAAAGGGGCCCATGCCCCCTGACGAGAATCAGACCTCTGCACCGAGTGAGCACCGCACCGACCAGACCCAGCCCAGTTCGAAGACTGCACCGGCTCTGAAACTGGCACCTGTGGCCCACTTCGATGGGCAGAACCGCAGTCCCTAGCACGACCCCCCCGGGAGAAACCCACCCTGAATCTCCGGAGAACCAAAAGGTCAGACATCGGGCGGCAGCTGGAAGAAGCCGTCTGCATATACTGTTCGACCGCAGAAGCAGCAAACAGCAAAGGACAAAACGGTGCAGACAATCTAAGAGCCAGCCGCCCAAGCGGATTCCAAGGAGGAAGCGAGCACCACCTGCTGACACGTGAGGCACACAGCAAAAAACCACAACAGTGCATTCTGCACGATCGGCACAAACAGCTTCAGAAATGTAGACGACGCATGAGCAGCCGAGGCCAAGGCACTAGACCCAGGAACGGCCCCAAGCACCTCTACATCTTCCAAAAGCCAATCCGAAGACAGCTCATGGAGGGAAAAAAGCACAGGACCGAAGCCAACAAGCCCCGTGCGGGCAAGTCCTCAGCCACAAGCGCTGCCGACAAGGAGGGAACCTGCACGTGAAGCTGAACCGCGCCAACATCCTGCAGAAGAGCTGGAGTGAAAAGGCACTCATTAAGATGCGCAAAGTCGCCCCCCAGGTAAACCTGGACCAGAGTCAACGCCTCACGCCATTCCAGTATGTGGGTACGACAGAAGGTGTCACACGCACCCAGCGAAAACAAAGGGCAGTCCGCTAGCCAGGACGACTCCGGAACCTCATAATAAACCCAGTATGGAGATGATGACCCAAACCTGAAGGAAGACGGATTCATTATAGAGGCATAATCCGGGTTGCGCAGGAGGTAAGCTGCAATGGCCGACTGCACCTGAGGCGGAGTGATGCAGGAAGCTGAAAACCTCTGGAAAGATGGAACCGAAGGACCTGCAGGGACACGGAACCAAACCTGGGGAGGAGCCGAACCCAAATCCAAGTCGTACGCAGAGGGGGAAAAAGAAAACCCCACTCCTTGTAACAGAAAGCCCCACTCAGAGAGTCGGAAAACCCAGGCGGAGTCTAATGAGGCCCAAGGCCCCCAAGTCAGCTCCTCCCCAACCCTGGGAACCTCCACCTTAGGCCCAGGGGCAGAGTCGTCCTCTAAATCCCCTGCCTCACAAGAAAAAGCCAGGGCAGCCGGTATAGCAGGAAGAGGATGGGCCCACTGGTCAGATCCCGGAGCTACGGCAGGAGGAACCGACTCGAATGCCTCTGCAGCCACCCCGGAAGGGGCAACCCCCGAAACCGCCCGAGTCTCAGAAACCTCTAAACCCTGCCCCGACCCCGAAGCCCTCAGACGCTTAGGAGCCGGAAGCAGGAGGGAAGGGGGGGGGGCCGAATTGAACCACAGCAGGGAAAGAACGAGGGGCGCAGACGGAACTAAGGCTGAAGTGACCAACACCCCTAAATCCGGGTCCCTATAAACAAAATGGGGCAGCCTCAAGGCATCTGGGGAAGCGACCAACCTAGTGCGCTGCAGTAACTTAAACCTATCCTGCAACAAGCGAGCTGCTTGCACCCGAATAATATCATTATCAGATTGGGTGAACTGAGTCACATACAAGCAACAAAGCTCGCAGGACTTTGGGTCGAATGTGACACCGATCCAACAGGAGGCAAAAACAATGAGCGTCGCCCTGAGACAAGGGGGCTGGACCCCCTTGTCCGGATCGGACTGGACCGATCCGCAAAAAGAGGCAGAGCCGCGGGAAGACCCTCAGGATCGAACACCGAGCAAATAAGCGCCCTCAACCAAGGCTGGCAAAGAACCATAAGGAACGGCTGCCAGGGAACCAGGAAGAGGCCAACAAGGAAACGAGGACCACAAATCGAAACGTGAAGCAATAAACAGCGACCTCGCAACCTGCAGGAGCAGCACAACCAGCTCCAGCAGGGAAGAACGACGCAGGACGCACTAAAACAAAAGGAATGGCCGTGAAAGGAACACAAAAGCTGTAGCCAGGACCAGAAAATGAGCTCCTCCTGTCCCAACGAAAAGGAACCGTAGGGGCAAGAGTCGATGATCTGAATCAACATCCACCCACAGACAGTGCAAGCACCTTGTATACCAACATATAAAAGACCAATCCTGGAGCATGCAGCCCCAGCATGGACCCCGTACCCCGTCAAGCACAAGATTAAACTTGAAAAAGTACAGAGGTACGCCACTAGGGTAGTCCCAGAGTGAAGAGGCAAGAGTTTCGAGGACAGGCTGCGGGAAATGCAGCTCACGACACGAAGACGGAAGAGGGAGGGAAGACATGAACACTACCCACAAAATTCTCAGAGGAAGAGAAAGGGCAGAAAAATCGGTCAACATGGGTGGTACGCGAAGAAGGGGGACACAGGTGGAACCGAGTACCCAATTGAGCCAGAGGGACGGTAGAAAGAACCTTTGCTGTGTCAGAGCAATGAACCGATGTAATGCAATAGGCAGTGATGTGGTGGAGGCAGACTCCAGACACAGGTCCAAACGTATAGATGATAGAGCCTAGTAGGCTCAGGAATCTGTACACCAATAGAACGACAGAGTCGAGAGGCAGGAAACAAAGAGGAGCTCAACTCCCGAAAGCACAACTAAGGGAGTACAACTCGGTGAGGAGAAAAACTGGCAGGGACATACAAGGAAAAGGAAAGAATGCAGGTTCAGAACTGAACACTGGGGCAACCCAAAATCAGGGAGCTGAACATGTACAGAGGGCAACTCAGTACCAACATCAGTATAGCCAATAAGCACCTACCAAGATACACCACAATATGTAGTATAAAGGTAGGAAATACGGAATTAGGTAATGAAAAGACCCGAAAAACTGTCAATGCACCGGGAGCTAGGGACAAGAGAGTACAATGAACATGACAAACGAAGAAGACCTAAGTAGCAGCTGGTACCGTAAGGTACACAACCAACCACATATACAGAGAGACACCAATGTATAAAACAGTGCAGCCAGGCACCGAAAGACAGGCAAGTTAGGAGCGTCTAGAGAGCATAGACCAAGGCAAGGAAAGAATGAACAGACAGCAAGGACTGAGGCAACGAAGGAGTGTCCAGATATAAAGAAACATTTCAGGCGCCTAAAGACTAAACAAAAGGCAACGAATACCAGGGCTGCATCCCACAGTGTAACTAAGAACAAGATACACTGACCAAGGCAGGCCACTGGGAAGACTCACACAAAGTGGCCAAGCAAAACACACACAACACCAACACCCCACCAAAATTCGAGAACCAGCGCCTGGGCGACAGAGTCGCCAGACTGTACAATCTCACCTGCAGAGCGGAGATATGACTATGTCACGGCACAGTTGAGCCGAGTAACATACTAGGAGCATCACTAGTATGTCCAGAGTTGCGTGCCCAGCAGGAGATGAGGTGTAGGACAGAGGTGGAGGTGGCGCCACTCTGAGTCACCCCACACCCGTAAGCAGAGAAAAGAACGAGGTGATTTCCCGCATATATAATCCAGAACACCCCCAGTATCCAGGGGGCGATGACTGGAGAGAGAAGATGAGCGAGAAAGGCATAGCAAACCACGAGAAAAGGCGCGGAACACCAACACATGTGTACACCGGCCAAAAACAAAACAATCACCCCGGCCCCAGCGCCCGAGATACGAACCACACTACCCATCTTGCGGGTAGCGCGGCTCGTACACCAGTCGTACACATGTAGCACACCACACCATATGTGACACACCAGTCGTATGTACACATATTGTACATACACCAGCAAGGTGTGAGTAACGAATATGAGGAATAAAGAAACAGGAAGGAGAGACGATGTGAATACAAAAGAAGGCAAAACAGAATCGAAAGACAAGGAGGACGGAAGGGGACCAATGAGTCTGAAAAAGGACCGGACGGAAACTTCACCGAAAGTCAACAGATGTTCCAATAATATTGGAAGTACTGAAGAGGTTTGCGAACCAACGAGAACTGTGACAAGCAAGCACAAATGCATGGAGGCACATACAGGCCCAAAGACACCCCTGACCAAGCAGGGTGCAGGCATCCCGATATGACGGGTACAGTATCCCGACATAAGCATGAAAAAGATGAGGAAAGGGGTGAAAAGCCCCCCCCCCCAGGCATGACGGAACGGATGGACCCGAAGGGACACGGAACCGAACCCAGGGAGGGGTAGACCCGAAGCAATATGAACGCAGAGGGGGAAGGAAAACCCCACTCTGAGGAACTGCAAGCCCCACTCCGAGGGTACAAATACCCAAGAGCGACAAAACATGGCTTAAGCCCCCCAGGCAACCCTTCCCCAACCCCAGAAACCTCCATGGCAGGACCCGGGGCCGAGCCGTCCCCCTCAAAGCCCCAGCCTTAAAAGTAAAAGCCGGGGCAGCCATACAAAACACCAAGGAAGGGAGCCCACTGGTCAGACCCATACAGCACAACTGGAGGAACAGGCTCCAATGCCTCCAGCGCCATCCCGGAAGAGGAAACCCTCGAGACCGCCTGAGCCTTAACTCGACCAGACCCTGCCCCCAACCCCGAAACTAGCCGACGGGTCGGAGCCAGAGGCAAGGGGGAAGGACGTATGCATAACAGAAGGGGAAGGACTAGGAGGAGGGAAGGAACCAGAGCCATAGCGACTTCCACCCCCATGTTCGGACCTCGATAACCAAAACAGAGCAATCTCGGGGTATCCGGGACCACAACCAACCTAGCAGGTTGCAGCAACCTAACCTAGCATGCAATGCTTCAGATGCCTGCACCCGCATATCATGAGCAGTAGCGCGTGTGAACGGGAGCACATAAAGACAAAACACATCGCACAACTCCGGGTCAAAAAAATCACCGACCCAACAGGCAGCATGGTAGAGGCACAACCGGTGAGTGTCACCCTGAGACAAGGGGACAGAGCAACCTTTAAATACGCAAGATACGACGGGGGGGGGACTCAGGGGTCACATCCATTGGACCATGTAGCCCCCGTGGGGTTTCCCAGGGCCCTTAGACTTGGTTATACGTTAAGGGAAACCCAGGCAGGGTACTGCCAACCAGCGCCCAAGTCTACCAAACAAACTTCTAAAAGCTGAACTCTCGGGACGTGTCCACTCACAGGGGCCAAGCGAGGGGTACCACCAAAACAGGAAATATATATATAAATATCCCTAGAACAGCAAAGGGGGATCAAAAGGCAGACCCTCCAGGCAAAAAACCAGCGTTGAATGTAATGAAACGCCATTTTCTGGGTGAGCCCCGGAGGCTCCCTGGAGCTTATCGGGCTAATGTATGTTATGTTAGACCGGGACATTAGCTATGGAGTTCAGACCTACCAGGGACCAGCGCCAGAACCTGGCCCCTTCAGAGAGGTTTCAGGGAGCAATGGCCCTGGAAAACCCCATATGGTTGGGGGTTTTCCTTATCTGCCATCGACCGGGGTTAGGCACCCAGAAAGGTAGGCGTAACAAAACAAACCCCACATGGTAAAAAACTACAACAAAAAACCGAACAGAGAGGTAGAAAACTCCTTACAATCCCAAGGAAAACAATCAAACAATCAATTTACTGCCGCGCCGGTCGTCCGCGCAGCCCTCCCCTCCCCGGGAGGGGGAGGGGGATGCCCCGGACCTCACCACGCCGGCTGCCGTCAGTTCGGAAACTAGGCTTCAACCAACGCGAAAAATCCCGCCGACCGGATGGGAGGGAGGGTATCCAGGGAGCCTCCGGGGCTCACCCAGAAAATGGCGTTTCATTACATTCAACGCTGGTTTTCTGTGGGGAGCCCCTACGGCTCCCTGGAGCTACATACCCAAAGAGAAGGAAAAAAGGGGACTTACCCGGGAGGCGGCGGCCACAAACTCCTCAACTCGAAGTCGAGACAACTGGCTGCAACCTGCGACCCAAAGCAACACAAGAACGACGAGGAGCAGGGACGTTCACCAAATAACGGGCGGCCAGGACCCTGTTCGACTTCCAAAATCCACGCGCCCGAATATGAGCCCAAGACATATTACCAAACACGGCAGCCAAAGCCACAAACTTCCTAACGTCATGGGCGCGAGGATAAACCGCAGGCTGGCTAGATTTAATAACCCTGCGGACAACCTGGGAGACCCGAGCCCTGGAACAGGGAACGAGGGAAACCGGATCAACCCAAAGCGCATCCCCAGCCACTCCGGCTGAAGCGCGCAGGTAACGGCGAAGTGCAGCAACATGAGGACACAACACATGATGCACCCCCGGCCGAACCAACCAAGCATCAATGACCCACGGACCCCTCCGGAAAGCAGCCGTCTCGTTCTTCGCCAGAAAGGACGGAGAAGGCTGCAAACGGACAAACCTACCCCCAGGACCAAAAGAGCAGAAACCCCTGTGCCGGAGGAGAGCATGAAGCTTCCCTACCCGGCCCCCAGAGGCCAATGCCAACAAAAACAAAGCCTTGGAAAAACAATCAGGAACCGAAGGGGCCACCACAAACCGAGGAGAGGAAAGATAAGAGAGCACCCTGTCCAAGGACCAGGACGGCTCAGGCGGCGCATGAGCAGGCCGGAGGTGAAACATAGCACGGGAAAGCTTACGAAACGGGGTGGATGTGACGTCCACCCCGAAAGCTAGCTTGAGCGGCTCCGCCAGCGCCGCACGATACGAGGCGACAGTATTAGGCATCAAATGACGGTCCTGAAAAAGCAAAGTAAGAAAGGACAAAACAACCCGATCCGAAAGAAAAGACAACCTACGAAGAGCCAGAAAATGGCGAAAGGAACGCCAGGAAACTTCATACTGTCGCCTAGACGAAGCTCTCAGGTGGGACACCATCAAAGAAGCCACCTGATCACCATAGAAATGGTGATACACCCGCGTCAAAAAGACCAGACGCGAAGAGCAGAGGAGAAGGTCGAACCAGCCCCGTACCGGATCGGGCCGACCTGCTGAAAGAGGCGGAGCCGCGGGAAACGCCCCGGGTTCGGACACCGAGCCAAAAGCACCGGAAACCAAGGCTGGGCCGGCCACCAAGGGGCCACGAGGACTACTCTCCCCGGGAACGTCTCTAACCGAACCAGAACCCGAAGCAACAGCTGGACCGGAGGAAAGAGGTACAGGTAACCCCACCTCGACCAGTCCAGCCGAAAGGCATCCACCGCGAACGCCTCGCAGTCGGGGAAGGGCGTCACATATATAGGGAGACGCCGGGACCACACCGACGCGAAGAGGTCCACATCTGGGAGACCGTACGTCTGGCAGATCCAACGAAACGAGTCGTCGTCGACCGTCCATTCCGTGGACAGGGGAAGGAAGCGAGACAGACCGTCCGCCAGAACGTTTGACACTCCCCGGACGTGAACCGCACGGAGAGCCAAACCCCGAGAATCCAGCAGACGAACCACTCGAAAGGACCAACCCCAAAGAGCCAAGGACCGAAGAGAACCCCCGCGGTTCAGGCAATGAACCACCGGAGAACAGTCCGAATGGAGGCGAATGGTCGATCCCCGAGCGACCCGAATCCTCCGAAGCGCGAACCAGACAGCCGCGAACTCCCGAACCGTGCTGTGAGCCCGATGGAAGGACGGACCCCACCGTCCCTGGCCTGCCTGGTGAGCACTGGTCACAAAGCCCCAGCTGAGAGACGACGCGTCCGTGAACACATCGAGCGATGGTTCGGGAAGGCGCCAAGGCATTGAACCCCGAAAAACCCTTAGAGGAAGTTGGTGACGCAGTAACCGACATAAGACCCCCGGAGGGCGAACCCAACGATCGCGAGAGAGGCGGAAAGGACGCCCCCGAAGGAACCAAAACAGACGCCGAAGCCAAACCCGACCCGGCGGGTAGACTAGCATGGCGAAGTTCAGACTCCTGCACAACCGCTCGAGCAACCGCCGAGTGACCCGGGACCCCCTCAGAAACAGCAAACGGCGGTCCCGCAGCCGCCGCAACGCCACCGGAGGGAGAGACAAGGAAGCGGTCCGAGAATCCCAAACAAGACCCAGCCAGGTCCGAACCTGGGATGGAACCAGATGGGACTTCCTCCAGTTCACCAGGAACCCGAACCTGGCGAGCTGGGAAAGAACCATATCCCTGGCGAGCAGACAAGCAGACCGACTGGGAGCCCACACCAGCCAGTCGTCGAGGTAGGCCAAAACCCGAATCCCCAGAAGACGCAGACGGGTCACCACAACTCGGGTCAGACGCGTGAAAACGCGAGGTGCCAGATTCAGGCCAAAAGGTAGGCATCGAAAACGGTAAGTGTGACGCCCTACCACGAAGCCTAACTAGTCCCTGAACCCCGGATGAATAGGAACGTGCCAATACGCGTCCTTGAGGTCCAGGGACACCATCCAGGCACCCGGCTCCAACAGAAGCCGGACCTGAGACAGAGTAGTCATCCGAAAGGAGGGGCAAGGAATCCAGGGGTTCAGACGGGACAAGTCCAGAATGAACCTCAGATCCGCACAGTCCCGTTTCGGCACTGGAAACAGGCGGGAAACCCACCTGAGGGACGTAGTCGTTTCGACCACGCCCAAGCGCACCCACTCCAAGATGACTTGACGAAGCGCAGGAGAAGAGACCTGCCCTGTTAGCCCCGAATGTCCTGTTAGCCCTGTTTGGACGAGTCGCCCAACGTCACCGCAGGCCGGATGACACGACCGAAAAGGCCCACAAATCGTGGGACCAAGCGTGAGCAAACAGAGCGAGCCTCCCCCCCCATCGCCCCGTCAACGGGGCAAACTGCGAAAGGGCCGACGACCCTTATGAGAACCCAACCGTCGAACAGGGCGATCACTGCGCCGACCATACGACGCTGGCCCCGAAGGGAACAACGGCTCAGAAACTGGCACCAAAGGCCCACCTCGACCAGCGGAACCCGAAACCCTGGCACGACCCCTCCGAAACTGCCGAGAACGACCGCTCCGGAGAATCAACAAGTCCGCCATAGGACGACAACTAGCCGAAGCCGCATGCAGAAACTGGGACACTGCAGAGTCTGCAAACAGCAACGGACAAAAAGGAGACGAAAACCTAAGAGCCAGGGCCCAAGCAGATTCCAAAGAGAGGGCGAGCACAGCCTGACGGCACGCGAGACGAGAAGCAAAAAACAGAGACACCGCTTCCTTCAGGATGGGCGCAAAGAGCTTCAACAGTGCAGCCGACGCCCTAGCTGCCGAAGAAAGCGCCCCGGACGAAGACCCTTCACTCAACGCTCCCACATCCTCCTCGAGCCAAGCAGAAGAGAGCTCGAGAAGGGAAAAGAAACGCAAGACCGAAGCCAAATGCCCACGGGAGCGCAACTCCTCTGCAACCAAGGAAGCCGAAAGCTGAGGAACCTGCACGTGAAGCTGGAAAAGGCCAACATCCCGAGAAAGCACAGGAGCGAATAAGCACGCATTAAGGTGCTCAAACTCGCCCCCCCAGGTAAACCTGCATAAAAGTAGCAGTCTCCCGCCAATCAAGCGTGCGGGTCCGACAGAACCCATGCCACACCCCCAACGAAAAGAAAGGGCAGTCTGCTAGCCAGGAAGACCCCGGAACCTCCAAACGCACCCAAAAACGGGAAGAAGAACCGAACTCAAACGAGGACGGATCCATTGGGGAGGCATAACCCGGGTCTCGCAAGAGATATGCAGCAAGAGCTTCCCGTGCCACCTTCGCGGAGAGACGGGAAGTAGCAAACCCCTGTAAAGACGGAGCCGAGGTACCCAAAGGCGCCCGGAACCGAACCCGGGGAGGAGCCGAACCCAAATCATACTCATACAGGGAGGGAGGGTAAGAAAACCCCTCCCCCTGCAACAATAAACCCCATGGGAAGGCAAAAGCACCCAAGCAGGGTCACAGGGGGCCCAAGGCCCCCAGGCCGACTCCTCCCCAGCCCCAGGATCCCCTACGTCGGGACCCGGGGCAGAGCCGTCCTCCAAACCCTCTACCCCTGAAGAAAAGGTAGAGTCCAAGGGAAAGGCAGACAAGAAGGGGGTCTGCTGGTGGGACCCAGAAGCCTCGGCAGGAGGAACCGGCTCAAATGCCTCCGTCCCCGACCCGGATGGGGCAGCCCCCCGAAGCAGCCCGAGTCTCTCCACCAACTAAATCCTGTGCCAAGGCCGAACACCGCATACGTTTCGGAGCCGGACACAGGGGGGGGAGGTGCAGGAAGAACCACAGGGGAAGGACCAGAGGGCGTAGGAGTCAAAGCCATAGCAACCAACGCCCCCAGGTCAGGGTCCCTAAAGCCAAAACGGGGCAGCCTCGGGGCATCCAGGCGGGAAACCGACCTAGCGCGTTGCAATAACCTAAATCTAACATGCAACGCTGATGCTGCCTGTACTCTAATAGGAACATCCTCAGAGTAAAACCTGAGCACAAGCAGAGAACAGGACTCACAAGACTCCGGGTCAAAGGTGTCATTGACCCAACAGGCAGCATGACGGAGGCAAAACAGGTGACTGTCACCCTGAGACAAGGGCACACTGCAACCTTCAAACCCGCACAAGGCAGGCTGGAACTCGGGAGACGCATCCATGGGTCCCCGAGCCCCGACAGGGGTTTCCAGGGCCCGTAGGGTAGCAACTACGGGAAGCCTGGGCAAGGTGTTGCTAACCGGTTAAGAAACCCAAACAAAACACGGGTAAATGATAATACTGAAAACCCCTGGGATGTGTACAAGCACGGGGGCCTAGCAGAGGGCCACCAAAACAATACCAGGGAAACTATGGGCCCACGAGGCAGCACCTCCACCAGGCAACCAAAAACAAAACAAAAGAAAAACCCCGCAAAAGTACACCGTCCCCAGAGCAACAGGAACCGGTCGCCGCTTAGGTGGCAGGCCGTGCAACACCTTGACGCCCTAACCAGCACAACACCACTCCCTACCCAAGGCCAAACATGGGCCCCAAGCCCCAGCTGGCCCCAAGGGCGAGGCAAATGCCGAGCAGCAAAAACCTCTACGGGAGCGGTTCCCGAACGCCCCAGAGAAGATAACCCTGACACGCAAGGGCAGTACTCACAGGGCGCCTAGGGAAGGAAGCCCTAGGCGCATGCAGCCCCGGCACTGATGAAGTACTCCTGGCCACCGCACACCACAACAGCAGCAGAGAACGCCACACGAGGCAAACACCGCCAAGGAATTTGAGGCCAGAGAAGCGTCTATCCCGGTTGACACTAGCTTGCGAACTGACGGCAGCCGGCGTGGTGAGGTCCGGGGCCCCCCCCCCTCCCCCTCCCAGGGAGGGGAGGGCTGCGCGGACGACCGGCGCGGCAGTAAATTGATTGTTTGATTGTTTTCCTTGGGATTGTAGGGAGTTTTCTACCTCTCTGTTCGGTTTTTTGTTGTAGTTTTTTACCATGTGGGGTTTGTTTTGTTACGCCTACCTTTCTGGGTGCCTAACCCCGGTCGATGGCAGATAAGGAAAACCCCCAACCATATGGGGTTTTCCAGGGCCATTGCTCCCTGAAACCTCTCTGAAGGGGCCAGGTTCTGGCGCTGGTCCCTGGTAGGTCTGAACTCCATAGCTAATGTCCCGGTCTAACATAACATACATTAGCCCGATAAGCTCCAGGGAGCCGTAGGGGCTCCCCACAGAAAAAACAGCGTTGAATGTAATGAAATGCCATTTTCTGGATGAGACCCGGAGGCTCCCCAGAGCTTATCCAGGCTGATATGCTAATGTCAGACTTTGGCATCAGTCATGTGTATAGAATTCTGTGGGCCTACCAGGGACCACGAGCCAGAACCTGACCCCCTCAGAGAGGCATGGGGAGCAATGGCCTATAGAAACCCCCATGTGGTTGGAAGCATTCTATGGTTTGCCATCGACTGGGTCAGGCACCCAGAAAGGTAAGCGTCTCAAAACAAACCCCTATTCTGGTGAAAATTGCTACCAAAAGCCGAACAAGTGGATAGAACTCCCCAAAAAGAGACGAGCAAATGAACATGACGTCACACGTCTCCGCGCCGCTATCTGCACAGCTCCCCCCTCCCCGGGAAGGGAAAGGGGGGGAGCCCCAGATCCACGTCCGGCTATCCACCCTTCAGTTCTGAGGCTGGATGTCAAAACACAAGAAAAAACGCCGACCGGGGGGGGGGGGAGGGAGGCCCATTTTTAGGCCTCCGGGTCTCACCCAAAAAATGGCGTTTCATTACATTCAACGCTGGTTTTCTGGGGGGAGCCCCTTCGGCTCCCCGGAGCTAACTACCCACAGAGGAAAAGTAAAGGGACATACCCGGGAGGCGGTCACTGCTCACTCCTCAACTTGAAGTGGAGACAACTGGCTGCAACCGCTGACCCAATGCGACACAGGCACACACTAGGCCCAGTAACGTTCACGAGATAACGAGCAGCCAGGACCCTGTCCGACCGCCAAAATACCCACACCCGAATGTCAGCCCAGGACATGTTGCCTAAAACGGCAGCAAGAGCAGCAAACTTGGAAATCATGGGCATGGGGATAGACCCCAGGCAATTAACAATTAACAGGCCTTAACAATCCTGCAAACGACCTGGGAGACCCACCCGCAAACAGGGAGGAAGGGAAACCGGATCAACCCAAAGCGCGTCTCTGGACACAGAGGCCATGGCACACAAATAATGGTGGAGGGCCGCAACCGGACACAAAGCATGATGCACCCCGGTCCCGACCAGCCAACATCAACAACTGAAGGACGCCTCCGGAAAGCAGCAGTCTCATTCTTTGCCAGAAAAGAAGGAGACGGCTGCAGACAGACAAACCTATCGCCACAACCGAAGGAGCAGAAAACCCTTGTGCCAGAGGAGAGGATGAAGCTCACCGACCCGACCCCTAGAGGCCAATGCCAAAAGAAAAGAGTCTCCGAGAAACAAACCTGAACCGAAGGGACCACAACAAACCGTGGAGAAGAAAGAAAAAGAGAGCACTCTGTCCAATGACCAGGACGGCTCAGGCAGTGCATGAGCAGGCCGGAGGTGAAACAACGCACGAGACAGCTTGCGAAATGGAGCAGATGTAACATGAATACCGAAAACAAGCTGCAGCGGCTCCGCCAGCACCGCACGATAGGAGGCGACAGTATGGGGCATGATGACGGCCCCGAACCTCCACAAGAGAAGGACAAGACCACACTAACAAACGCAGCTACCTAAGACGGGACAGAAGGAAAAGGAAGGACCGCCAAAAAACCCCACACTGCTGCCAAGAAAAAGCACGCAGGTACTTCTTCTCTGGTTCCTTCCCTCCTTCCGTTGCACCATCAACGAAGTTACCCAACCACCAACAAACGGTGAGAGACCAAAGACAGAACCGAACCAACCCCATCACTGGCCAACTGAGCCCAGGAAGAGCTGGAGCCATGGGAAGATCTCGGGTGCGACCATGGAGCCAGCAGAGCCAGAAACCCAAGCCGGCAAAGGAGGAGATGGAACGTCTGCCGTACAGAAAAATATTCCAACGCCAGCGAGCCCGTCAGGAGATCAGAGACGACAGTCCCGACGTAGACTCTAGAGAAGGGACACCGAGAGACCGTGAAAATGCCAAAAGGCAGGGGTAAGCCAGGAAATCAGGAACACAAACCTGGCAACAGGAGAGCCAAAAGGCACTAACAAAACACACAACCATGTGTAGGCAAAATGAGAAAATGGAAAACACAAGAAAAAGACCAGAAGAAAAGCCCCAGCACCAACGACCAGGGAGAAGAGCGTAGAAGGAAGGATTAGGAACGAAGAAGGCAAGTAGCAAACGGGAATGAAAGGGATACGAACAACAACACACAGAGCCACTAGTCATGTCCCAACAAGCCACGCCAACAACACAGAGTTGTGTGACACGTCCCAACACAAGACGAAAAGGAAAAAGGTGCAAAGGTATGCCACCAGACCAGTAGCCGAACCAAGGAGTAGGAGCTATGAGGATATGATCACCACATTTAAGATTCTCAAAGGAATTGACAAGATAGAGAAAGACTGACTATGGGATCCCAGGGGCACACGCACCAGGGGACACCAGTGGAATGAGAGCCCAAACGAGGTAAAGAGACATAGGAAAGAAGTTTAGCAGTGTCAGAGTAGTAGACAAGCGGAAATGAGGAAGCGAGCGATGTGGTGGAGGATGACACCACACACACAGCTTCAAGTGCAGATAAGATAGAGCCCCGCAGGCACAGGAACCTGCACATGAGCGAATGACAGGTGAGAAGTGAGACCAAAAAAGCCAAAGCTCAACTTCTGCAAACACAACTAGGGAAGTACAACTAGGTAAATACAGTGGAACCTCGGATTAGGAGTGTCCCTGGTTACGAGTTTTTCAGGTAACGAGCAGGATTTGGTTGGAAAATTTGCATTGGGATACGAGCGTTGCATCGGGTAACAAGTGTGTTGATATGCGTACGAGCCAACCTAGCTCGTGGTGGCACAGCACGGATTTTTTGCCATTTGAGCATAAAAGTTGTTATTATATCTTGCCATGGGTCCCAAGAAAGCCAGTGGTAAGGTTCAACCTTAGAAAATAGTTGTGAGTAGAAGCAGTAGAGGATGTCCCTTCCTCATTAAGAAAATGTGTGAAGAATGGAAAGAACTGCAAAGTTTTGTTGAAAAAACTCACCCAGATAAAGCTGTAGCAGGCCATTGCATTGGCCTTTTAAAAGACAATGTGATGTCTTACTACAGACAAGTGTTAAAATGTTGGGAAAAACAAGTGTCTTTAGACAGATTCTTAGTAAGACAAGCAAGCAGTGAGCCACAACCAGGACCTAGTGGAATGCAGGCAAAACATGCTAGAGAGTGCACCCCAGAAAAATCGTTACTGCCTGACGTTATCATGGAAGGGGACTCCCCTTCCAAACAGTAACACCTCTCCTCCTCCCCCTTCCTCACCATCTTCCATACGCCAACAGCAGTCATCAGTAAGTAATAACTTTAACATACTTTTGTAGCGTAGATTTAGATGAATTAGGTATAAAATTTAGTTTGAAGTCAGGTTTTTGGGTAGTCAGGAACGGATTAATTCATTTCCCATTATTTTTTATGGGGAAATTAGCATCGGTTTACGAGTTTCCGGGTTACGAGCCGTCTCCAGGAACGGATTAAACTCTTAAACTGAGGTACCCCTGTACTGTATAGAGAATCCAATGTATATGGAAGGGCTAAGCCAGGCACTGCAAGACGGGCAAGGAATGAGTGACCCAGATAAGACCACAAAAAACGGAGCCGTGACTCCCCTGGCAACCATTAACCCATATGAACAAGGAAGGCCCCAGGAAGAGGCACGGAAGGGCCAAACAAAACGCTACAACCAATCCCCAACACGCATCCACAGTATGAAAACTGCAGCAAAATGTCACCTCAGAACATCCAGACAGTAACACTAACCCCATAACATATACTCCCACCATTGTACCTCATAACCTGGTGGAGGTAGGGCCCCTATCTGGACTCAAGCATGGGTTGGACATGCATAAGAGTGGGACTAGATGGGTATAAATAGGAGCTGCCTCGTATGGCCTAATAGGCCTGCTGCAGTCACTTGTGTTCTGATGTTCTTATATTCGAAGCCAAAAACCACCAACCAACCAACCAGCGCCTGGTCGAAAGAGATGCCAGACCGCATAAACTCACCTGCAGAACGTAGGCACAAACGTGTCACGACACACCGTAGCCGAGAAGATTTTGGGAGCACTGCCAGTGGTAGAAGGAAGCCACACATGTAGGAGAAGAGTTGGGTAGAGGCGAAGGAGGAGCTCCACACCCATACGCAGGGAAAACCCAGCGTCCTTCCCATAGCAGCACTCCAGAACACCCCCCAGGAGCTACGGGGCATAGACTGGAGAATTGAGAGAAGCAAGAGGCGAAGCGCCCGAGAGAAAAGACACACGTGCACACCGCCCACATCAAAACAAACTACCACGGCGCATGGGCAGCAGGGATGCCAGATGTGGGATGCTAGAAGTCGCGAACTGAAGAAAGAAATCACAAATGTGATTAGAAAACCAGACAAAATAGTGTTGTTAATGATCAAATCCCAGACAAGAGCACACAGAGCAGCCGCCAACCGTAGTCGAAAAGAGCAGTAAGGAGCAAAAAGAAACATAGCAGAGCTCCCCATTTGGACTACAAGGAGCCCAGTCGGGCTACAAGGAGCCCAATCTGGCAACCCTGTGCAGCACAGGACAGTGCATGGAGAGAAGAGAAAAACGGAAGAACAAAACGGGACCGAAAACCGAGAAGCTCGGAGAAGGACCAACATGCCCCAGAAAGGACCGGAAGACGACTGACGTTCCAATAATACGGGAAGAAAGAAAACCTTCCCGATCCTTCTAGAACAGAAAGAAGCAAGCATGAAGCACGAAGACACAGAAGGTAAAGTCACACCCGAGACTAAAAGTCATGCAGAACCCAGAGAAGAAGGGAACATGACGGTGAAGGCCCATCCCAAGAAGAAGGGTGGAGAAATGTACCCACCGACAGGACGGACCCGACGGATCCAAGGGAAAAGCAACCGATCCTGGGGAGGAGCCGACTCCCAAAAAAATGTACGGAGAGGGGGGAACCCACTACTTGTAATCGCAAGCGCTGCCCAGAGGGTAGAAAAACCCCGTTGGACCCCACCGGGGTCCAACGTCAGCCCCTCACCAGCCCCGGTAACCCACAAGGCAGGTCCCGGGACCGAGCCATTTCCCCAAAGCACCAGCCTCACAAGAAAAGCCAGGGCAGCCTGACAAGTACTAAGGAAAGGGAGCCCACTGGCTGATTCATACAACATGGGTGGAGGAACAGGCTCGAATGCCCCAGTCTCTAAGCAGGAAGGGGAATTCCCTGAGACGCCAAGTCTCAAGACCACTACAGGGAAAGAATAAGGGGGGCGCGGAAGGAAACAAAACTGAAGCAACCAACACCCCCAAGCCCCGTCACACCAACCAAAACGGGGCAGCCTCGGGGCTTCCGGGGAGCAAACTACCTAGCGCGTTGCCACCAGCGAAACGCAACATGCAATGCCCATGCTGCCTGTACCCACAGACAGGGTAACCGAGTCACAAACAAGCAACAGTACTCGAAGGACTCCGGGCCGAAGGTGCCACCGACCCCACAGGCAGTAGACAGAGGCAAAGACAGTGAGAGTCACCCTGAGACAAGGGGACAGAACAACCCTCGAACTCGCACAAAGTGAGGGGGGGTACTGCAGGGTCACATCCAATGAACCTACGCACCCCCTAGGGGATTCCCAGGGTCCTGATCATTAATGGAATTCATGCCCAGGTATTCCCAGGCAGGATACTGCTAACCGGCACCCAAGTCTACCAAACAACCCTTCTAAGAACTAAACCCCCGGGACATGTACACTCACAGGGACCTAACAGGGGGGAACCACCGGAAGAAGGAAGAACACTCAGTACACAAGGGGCAAGAACCAAGGCAGACCCTCCCCCCCCACCAGGCAGATAAACAAAAAGAAAAAGAAAACAGCATACCCAAGCAGAACAGAGCCGGCCGCTATAATTGGTGAAAACAAGCTGCGCAGTACCTTGCGCCCCAGCCAGCGCAAAACTGCCCCCTCACCCTAAGGCGAACAAGGGAGACAGAACACCCCAGCACACAAAGGGCGGCTGAAAACCAAGCAGTAAACGGCCTAACAGAGGCAGAACCCAAGGAACTTGGGGAAGGTAACCCCAAGCCCCAAGGGCAGTACAGGTACTTACAGGGCACCTAGGGAAGGAAACCCTAGGTGCATGCAGCCCGAGTACTGGGGAATCATTCCTGGCTTATGCACCACCTAGAAGACAGTCACCACACTCTAGGTACAATGCTGAAACACTGTACCCCTGTCCGGTGGATAAACAAAAAGAAATTCACACAGGGGTAGGGGTCTGGGGCTGCCCCTTCCCCCTCCCGGGGAGGGGGGAGCTGCACAGACAGCGGCGCAGCGACGTGTGATGTCATGCTCGTTTGCTTGTTTCTTTTAGGGGAGTTCTATCTACTTGTTCGGCTTTAGGTAGCAATTTTCACTAGAATAGGGGTTTGTTTTGGGAAGCTTACCTTTCTGGGTGCCTGACCCGATCGATGGCAGACATAGAATGCTTCCAACCACACGGGGGTTTCTATAGGCCAATGCTCCCCGTGCCTCTCTGAGGGGGCCAGGTTCTGGCTCGTGGTCCCCGGTAGGCTCACAAAACTCCATACACAACTGATGCCAAAGTCTGACATTAGCATATCGGCCTGGATAAGCTCCGGGGAGCCAAAGGGGCTCCCCCTAGAAAAAACAAAAACAAAAGAAAAACCCCGCAAGAGGACAACGTACCCAGGCGGAACAGAGCCGGCTACTGTTATTGGTGAAAACTAACTTGCTGTACCCCGTGCCCCTACCAGTGACGAAAACTACCTCCTACCCAGAGACAAACAAGGACAACAAAATCCCAGCTGACTCCAAGGGCAGCCAAGTACCGAGCAGTAAAGGACACAGCGACAAGTACATCCCAAGGAGACTTGTGGAATGTGGCCCCAAGCTCTAAGGGCAGTACTTACTGGGCACCTAGGGAAGAGAGCCCTAGGCACATGCAGCCCGAGTACCGTGGAATATGTCTCCTACCTCACACCCTACCGGTAGAGACAGCCCACACCACAAGGCACAGAACTGAAACAAAACCTGGAGCCAGAGCCACCTGATTGGCCAGTAATCACATCTGCCAAGAACTGAAAGTTGGGTCGCCGGAGGGTGGGTCTGGGGCTTCCCCTTCCTCGACCCGGGAAGGTGAGGGGGGGGTGGGTTGCTCAGACAGCGGCACGGCAACATGATGACGTCATGCTGGTTTGCTATTTTTCGTTTGGGGAGTTCTATCCACTTGTTCGGCCTTCGGTCGCAATAGTTTTACCAGAATAAGGGTTTGTTTTGGGGAGCCTACCTTTCTGGGTGCCTGTCTGGGTCGATGGCAGATATAGAATGCCCCCAACCACAGGAGGGGTTTCTATAGGCCATTGCTCCTCGTGCCTCTCTGAGGGGGCTAGGTTCTGGCTCATGGTCCCCGGTAGGCAAGAACTCCATGTACTTTGACTGATGCCAGAAAGTTATACATATCCATTCAGCCTGGATAGCTCCAGGGAACCAACGGGGCTCCCCCAGAAAGAATGGTAGACGGTTAGAACAAGCCAAGAGAGAAAGTTGTGGAGGCCAAAACCGCCATTAGTTTCAGAGCATTAAACAACAAAGAGTACTGGGAAGATGGGACACCACGAGCGTAGCTCTCATCCTATAACTACACTTGGGTTATTATCCGTATCAGAAAAGGCAACCTCAGGAGCCACCTGAGCCTCACCCCAAGCAAAACCCTGCCCCAACTCCGAAACCCTTAGACGCTTTGGAGCAGGAAACTGGGCGAGTACAAGAGTAAACTACATTCACCTGGGTTGTGAATGACGAAAGGGGGGGGCACAGACGAAACCACAGTCAAAGTGACCAACACAAAAAGCAGAGTCCCTAAAAACCAAGCGGGCCAGCTCCAATTCCAAATGGGCACACACAATCTGGCACATTGCAACACAGAAAAAGTCTATGCAACATGGCTGCTGCCTGATACCTTAGAATATTAGATGGGTAAGTTGGAGTACGTGAGGGGAACAAGTCCCACAAGACTCTGGGTCGTAAGTGTCACTGACCTAACAAGCAGCATTATGGAGTCAGAATGGATGACTTTCACCCCTTAGTCAGAGGCGACGATCAACCCTCAAATTCGCACAAGGTGAGAGCAGACTCGGAAGTGGTATCCACTTCCAATACCACTTGGAAGTGGTATACAGTACAACTGAGGCCGCAGGGGTTTTCCAGGGCCTGTAGGGTGAATGAGCCCTAAAGAAAGCTCAGGCACTGGGGCCAGCAATGCCAGTAACCCCTGCTGGTGCAGGCAACCAGACCACAAGCAACAGTCAGAAAGCCCCTGGGGCAGCAGAGGATTTCCACTGCAGACACCATAAGCTAGCCTAATAAGGTCAAATGCAGAACTTCCCCACCTAAAGAAGGGAACAAAAATGCTAAAAAATATAAGAGAAAATAAAAAACCTCAGGGACCCCTCCAACAGCAAACAAGCAGTCTAGGAGAAACTTTAGTGCATCCTAGCTATCTAAAGAGCCAGCAGCACCAGCCGCAATGCACCCCACCAACTGACAACACTCCCCCTACCCAGAGCAAGATGGAAAGGTAACAGCCAAAGTGAGAAAGTGATGGAGACCAAAACCATTACAAGTTTCAAAGTGTTATACTGTACAACAATGAGTACTGGCATGATGGGACACCACTAGCGTAGCTCTCAGCCTGTAACTACACTTAGGTAATTACACCCCAAGGGCGAAGACCACCACAAGTGAGAAAGTCCTCCAATGGAGAGTGATTCCCAAACAGCCCAAGGAAGATAACCCTGGCCACGTACGGGAAGTATCTATGGAGCACCTAGGGAAGGAAACCCTAGGTGCATGCACTTCCAGTACTTTAAACTCCTGGCCAGCAAGGCAAAACACCAATAAAAACAGAAAACTGTAGCCAGAGCAAGCTGATGACCACCAGGCACGACATCAGTCAAGAACTGACTGTTGGCAGCCCACCTCACCCAGCCCACTCCTTCCTCCCAACAGAGGGGGAGGTGGAGTTAATGAGCGGGGGCTAGTCAGATGAGGTTTTGCTTGTTTGTTTTCTTTGTGGGGGAGTTCTTTTGATACTTAAGAGAGCGTAGGTCACCTTTTTCAACCCGGCAGTAGTCTGTTTTGATTCGCCTACCTTTCAGGGTGCCTTCCCTGGTAGATGGCAAGATGACAAACTCAGGTTCTGGCTCGTGAATTCTGGTAGGCATACAAGAACTCTGCCACTGATGACTCTAAGAAGTATGGCACTTAATCACAGTATAGCCGATGAGGGGAGGTATCACTTTATCTCATCTCTCGGTCTCATGTCTCATGACGGAGTCTCATCAGGGAGACGATGAGACTCCCCACAGAAAACAGCACTTAAAGAAATTCCTTGCTAAAGCCATGCTAAAAACAGTTGTATAGTCCTGTTCTCCATAATGAAAAACAGAATACAGTAACCAGTTCACCTCTTACAGCAGGGAACCCCACACTATGAATCTGGCACTGACTTTTTTAAAGGACTACATATTGCAGGATGAAATGGCAAGCTTTTACTACTTTTGGTGCTTGATGTAATATTTTTCTTTACTAGCTGTAATAAGATGCACACTTTCATAGACCAGGTCTTATTCAACATAATCAATAAAGCTTACCCTAATGTTAGATTCAATGATAGATGGATCATCACAAATTGATTCCACGTAGAATAGTTTATAGTCCATCTCAATCACAACCTTATCATATATGAGTCGACGACGAATCATTGTTGTATTTGTGGCATCGAAAACCTGCAAATTAACAAAATTGTTATATTAAAAATACAGTATCACTAGTTGAACTGGTGAATGAACACAATGTCAATATTTTTGCTATGGGCAAACATCAGAGCATTCACCTTTCCATTTCAAAATCCCTAACACATGTGTCTTCCTAACGAGTACTTTTCCCACGCCCCCATAAAGCAATACAGGCACAAGCAAGCTGGCAAAGTGCTGAATGAGAATGTTTGTAGTTATATATTTATGCAGCTGTTTATTACCATATTTGTTATATTTTGTACATAAAAATCCAGAATAGAATGTAATGAAATGCATCTTTCTGGTTTGTCCATTCGGTGGCTCTCTGAACTAGCCATCTGATTAGCTACAAGCCTATCATACCCAACACCAGGCCTTTGTGTATCATCCATGTCAACCAGAGACCAGAGGCTGAATCTGGTCCACTCATTAGCGGCAAATGAAGTCTGGGAATATTAGATCAACCCAAGCCAAGAGGAAAAAGCACCAGAAAAAGTTCAGTGCCCTAAAATAAGCAACTGCAATGAGACACATCGACAACCACAACAACTATGTACACACCCATTAGCCAGTTCCAACTACTACTGTAGTTATATTCCTCTCATCACCAGATGGCAGCACCTAGCAACCCAAGGCTTCAGCCAGCTGATCACCTTAGTCATTTGCCATGCAAAGACGATTCAACCCTGAAGGAAAGGGTGGGGGATATGGAGCCACAGATGGGATCCACCAAAGAACCAGCGTTGAATGTAATGAAACGCCATTTTCTGGGTGAGACCTGGAGGCTCCCTGGAACTATCCAGGCTGATATGTATATCACTAGACTTTGGCATCAGTCAGTGTATATGGAGTTCTAAGCCTTCCGGGGACCACGAGCCAGAACCTGGGCCCCTCAGAGAGGCATGAGGAGCAATGGTGTATAGAAATGCACATGCAATTTGGAGCATTCTATGTCTGCCATTGACTGGGACAGACACCTAGAAAGGTAAGTGCCTCAAAATAAATCCCTATTCTGGTTAAAAATTATGAAAATACACAAACGAGTAAACAGAGCTCCCCAAATGAAAACGAGCAAACAAGCATGACGTCACACGAGCCGTGTCACCTGTCTCCGCAGCCCCCCATTTCCTGGGAGGGGGAAGGGGGAGCCCCAGACCCATTGCGTCGGCAATCCGACCACCAGTTCTTAGGCTATATGTCAAAACACGCGAAATAACGCCGACCAGGGGGAGGGGGTGGTTGCCGGGAAGCCTCCGGGTCTCACCCAGAAAATGGCATTTCATTACATTCAACACTAGTTTTCTGGGGGGCGCCCCCTCAGCTCCCTGGAGCTACATCACCAAAGACAAAAACTAGAGGGGACTTACCCAGGAGGCAGTTGTTGCTCGCACCTCAACACGAAGTCGAGACAACTGGCTGCAACCGCCGAACCCAAAGCGACACAGGCCCGACTAGGCCCAGGAACATTAGCGAGGTTGTGCGCAGTCAAGACCCTGTTCAACTGACAAAAACCCCGTGCCCGAATGTCAGCCTAAGACATTTTACCTAAAACGGCAGCAAGCATAGCAAACTTACGAAAGTCATGAGCACGAGTGTAGACCGCAGGCTCGCTGGACCAAATAACCCTGCGGACAACCTAAGAGACCCGAACCCGGGAAAAGGGAAGAAGGGAAACCGGATCAACCCAAAGCGCGTCCCTAGCCACCGAGGCCATGGCGCGCAAATAACGGCGGAGCACTGCAACCGGACACAACACATGATGCACCTCCAGCCTGACCAACCAAACATCAACAATCCAGGGACCCCTCCAGAAAGCTGCAGTCTCATTCTTCGTCAGAAAAGAAGGAAACAGCTGCAAACGAATAAACCTTTCACCACGACCAAAAGAGCAGAAACCCCTGCACCGGAGGAAAGCATGAAGCTCCCCGACCCGACCCCCAGAAGCCAATGCCAATAAGAAAAAAAAGAGCCTTAGAAAAGCAATCCAGAACCAAAAGGGGCCACAACAAAACAAGGAGAAGCCACCTGATCACCATACAGATGCACCAGCAAGGTGCATCCTTGCTTGTGCAGTGTCCTGCAGTGCACCAGGAGCCTAGTTTGAAGCCAAAGGAAGTTTGTTTTATTTTGCTGACTTTCTGGGTGCCTTCCTCAGAGGTGGCAGATAGGAATTAATAAAAAAAAAAATTCATACGTGCCACTATTCCCTGCACTTCTGTGAGGGGGGCCAGGTTCTGGATCATGGTTTCTGGTAGGCCAATAGAACTCCGCAAATGATGGGACCTGGTATAGTAGTATGGCACACTATCAGACAAAGTAGCTTCAGGGAGCCACAAGGAGGCTACCCCTAGAAATTATATGCAGTAGTTGATAATACTGAGATAAACCAGTTATCTGTGATAAATTCTTCTTTCACCATATGGCTACCAATATTTAAATATGGAAATTCATATAACCATTAAAAAACCAAGCATTCAATGTAAATTAACACCTCATTCTGGAGAAGCTCAAGTCACTCCCAAAAGCTTCACTGCTGAGCTCTGTGCCAATGGGTCACAACGGTCATGGAAGTTGCTTGGGCCTTCAAGGACTTGAGCCAGAGCCTGGCTTTCTGCTCACAGGGAGCGGTGAGAATCACCCATTCCGCAGGATGGAGCTTCCACAATGTCTGCAAAAGATTTACATACAACTAGAGGATTCATAGTAAAGGAACCCTTGAAACTGCCAAACAACTCCGCAAATGATTCCCACAGAACAAGGAAGTCACTGAAACTAGCTCAAAGCTTATCAGTACCAATTACCACCACCAGACAGCCTGACCCCAGCCCTCAGTCAACTCTTCACCTCAGTTCTGGAGCTGATGAACAACCCACGATGAATCGACAAACCTGGAGTGAGGGGATATAATCCGGGAGCCACAGGGGAAAGAAGGATTCCCTCCAGACCCCAGTGTTGAATGTAATGAAATGCCTCTTTCTGGAGGCACCCCAGTGGCTCCCTGATTTCCCTTCCCCTCCCCCCTTCTTCCAGGTTTGTCGGACCATCGTGGGTTGTTCATCAGCTTCAAAACTGATGAGAGGAGTTGAATGAGGCAAGGACCTGGTGGCAGTAATTAGTACTAATGAGTTTGGAGCTAGTTTGAGTGAATCTCTAGTTTTGTGTGAATTGTTTGTAGAGTTATTTAGGTTTTAAGGCTTCATTTTCTGTGAACTCTCTAGATACATGTAAAGCTTTGCTAACTTTCTAGAGGCTTCTTTCTGTGGGATGGCAAATTTTCACCCACTCTCTGCACTTCTATAAGGGAGCCATGTTCTCGCTCTGGTCTCCAGTAGGCCAAGCACATCTTTCATAACTGATGTGACCCTTAGTAAGGGTAACCTCAAAAAGACAGCTTCAGGGAGCCACTGTGTACTACCTCCAAAAATTTAAAGACAATGAATGCTATCCCATGCCTGTTTAATATTTGAATTAAATTTATTTATAAATTTAAATTAATATAACAAAATTTTATTCCCCCACAAAAAAACTGTACTTACTGCTACTTCTCCTCCTTCATTTTCTAGCCATTTACAAACATCGTCCAAAGCGTCCAATGCACAGCGTTGCCGTAGTGCCATTGCTTCTTCATTGTCACTCCGGAAGAAGTTATGATTTTTGTATTGTTGGGTGACACGCCGCCTGTACTCACCCAAGTTAAAAACTGAAATCAGAAAGATAGAAGTCCATTAAATTATTCTAAGCACAAATTATTCTTGTTTACCTATCATGCTAAAAGTCCAGCGTTGAATGTAATCAAACACCAATTTCTGGGCGAGCCCCATTGGCTCCCTGAAGCTACTATCTCTGATACATTGCTATACTATTAGGTGTCATCAGGTACGGAATTCTATTGGCCTACTGGGAATCACAAGCCATAACCTGCCCTCCCCCCACCCCCCTCTAAAGAGGTACAGGAAGCAGTGGCACTGATGGTAAAAATTGTATTAATTTATTCATGTCTGCTACCAACAGGGAAGCATCCAGGAAGTCAGAGAAAGAAAACAGACTACTACTGCTATAAGTTAGACTGCAGCCTCTAGAACCACCAAAAGAACTCCCCCAACCATGTAAACAATCGAGAAGTTCATGAAATTAGGGCTAGCTCATTCACCCCACCTCCCGTTCATTTGGGAGGGGGGAAAGAGGGACGCATCCTCGGGTTAGCCGGCTGCTCCACCCTCAGTTCATTGAAGATGACAACACCCTCCAGTGTCCTAAGGGAAGGAGGGGAAACGGAGCCAACAGGACTCGTCCAGAAATTGTTGTTTCACTACATTCAACACTTGTTTTCTGAAGGAAGCCCCCTTATGGTTCACTGAAGGTATCTACCTATGAAGAAGGAACAAATGGACACTAACCAGGGATTATACAAAACCAGCGTTGAATGTAATGAAACGCCATTTTCTGGGTGAGACCCGGAGGCTCCCCGGAGCTTTACCGGCTGATATGCTAATGTCAGATTTTGGCATCAGTCATGTGTATGGAGTTCTAGGGCGTACCGGGGACCACGGCCAGAACCTGGCCCCCTCAGAGAGGCAAGGGGAGCAATGGCCTATAGAAACCCCCGTGTGGTTGGAAGCATTCTATGTCTGCCATCGACCGGGTCAAGCATCCAGAAAGGTAAGCATTCCAAAACAAACCCCTATTCTGGTGAAAATTGCTACCTAAAGCCAAACTAGTGGATAGAACTCTTCAACAGAAAACAAGGAAACTAGTATGACGTCATACGTCACCGCGCCGCTGTCTGCGCAGCTCCCCCCTCCCCGGGAGGGGGAAGGGGGAGCCCCAGACCTCCCACGCCGGCTATCCACCCATCAGTTCTGAGGATGGATGTCAAAACACACGAAAAACCGCCGACCGGAGGGAGGGAGGGTTGCCGGGAAGCCTCCGGGTCTCACCCAGAAAATGGCGTTTCATTACATTCAACGCTGGTTTTCTGGGGGGAGCCCCGTCGGCTCCCCGGAGCTAACTACCCACAGAGGAAGGTCAAAGGGACAGAACCAGGAGGCGGACACCACGCACCCCCCAAGGAGGCGAGACAACCGGTAGCAAACGCCAACCCAAGGCGCCACAGCCTCGAAAAGTCCCGGGAACAACACGAGAACGAGCAGCAAGGCCCCTGCACGAACACCAAAAATCCATGCCCGAAAGACCGCAAGGCCACATCGCCCAGACGGCAGCGAGAGCAGCGAAACCACGAACGCCATAGGCATGAGGGAAGGACACAGGCATGAGGGAAGAACACAGGCAGCTTAGCCGCAAGAACACGGCTGACCACCCGGGACACTATCACCCGCGACCCAGGAAGAACAGAACTGGATCAACGCAAAACGCGCTCCGAACCCAAACACCGTGGCACGCAAACAACAGCGGAAGGCCGCCACTGAACACAAAAAACGACACACCCCCGGCCCGACCAACAAAGCACCAACAAACCCTGGACCCCTCCAGAACGCAGCAGCCCCACCCTGCGCCAGAAAAGATGGAGACTGCTGCCACCGAACAACCAAAACGCTAAAACCGAAGGAGCAAGAAAACTCAGCGACTCGACCCCAAGAGGCAAAGGCCAAAAAGGAAAGAGCCGACGAAAAAACACACCGGAACCGAAGGGGCACTACCAACCGAGGAGAAGACAGAGCACGCTGACCAGAGACCAGGATGGTGCAAGCGGCACACGAACAGGCCGGAGGTGAAACGACGCACAAGACAGCTGACTAACGGTGCAGAAGCAACACCAAGACCGAAACCAAGCTGAAGCGGCTCCGCCCGCGCCGCACGAAAAGAGGCGACAGTATGTGGCAAGACGACGGCCCCCAAGCCCCACCAGAAAACCAAGCCGAGAGTAAACCAAGCTAACAAGAGTAACCACCTAAGAAGGGACTGGAAAAGGAAGGACCGCCAAAATACCCCATACTGCCGCCAAGAGAAGCACGCAGGTGGGACACCTACCACGAAGCCACCTGACCACCAACCGGAGGCGAGACCGCAAGGCAGAACATAAGCAGCCCCGACAAGGCCCCTTCGAGCCCAGGAAAAGATGGAGCCGCGGGAAGATCTCGGGCGCGACCACCGAAACCCAGGCGGCACAAGGAGATGGAACGTCTGCCGAACAGAAAAACTCCCCAAAGCATGCAAGCCCGCCAGGAGTTCAGAAACGACGGATCCGACGCGAGACATCGCAAGACCCCCAAAAAAAACAACCGGCAGGGTAAGCTAGGAAACCAAAGAAGGCGGAAGGGTCGCCGCCAGAACAGTACCCGAACCAAGGGGTACGAACAACTGCAATAGACCGAGACAAGGAAGCACATCACAGGACACAGGCTGACAAACGCCTAAGAACACACGCAGAACACCCCTGCTGCAGAAGAGGCAGGAAGAAAGAGCAGAAGCACAAAAACCCCAGGATAACAACCAGGGGTGGACAATCAGGCAGGGACAGAAAAACCCCCACGCAATCCCCAGGCACAAAACGGCAGCAAAGTGCCACTCCACAACCGGACACAGGAACAAGGACACGCCACCGTGAAACACAGTACCAATGCACACGTGCAGCAGCAGCAACAGGCACCACTGCAACATGCAACATGTAAATAGCAACTCCCTTCTGCAAAGGCAGAGAACGGAGCAGGCAGACCCCAGACAGGGCCAACGGAGACACGACAAAACTCCGCAAGCCCAGAAACCTGCACCAGGCGACCGACGGCGGAGAAACCCCGCTCGATACCTGCTGGATGAGGTACTGGGAGCACTTTTACACCTCAAGCCCACACAGAACCCCATCGAACGGGGAAACATGACGAAAACACTGTCCTAAAAAGGGGTGGGAGGAAACATCCACCCACAGGACGGAACCAACCGACTCAAAGGCCAAGGAACCGAGCCCGGGGAGGGGCCGACGCCCAACAGCACGTACGGCGAGTGGGGAGGAAAGACCCCACTCCGCGTAACCACAAGCCCCGCCTAGAGAGGGATAAAAAGCCCCACGGGGTCCAACGGGGCCAAGGCCCCCCAAGTCAGCCCCTCCCCAGCCCCGGGAACCTACACGATAGGCCCCGGGGCCGAGCCGTTCCCCCAAAGCCCCGGCCATACCAGAAAACCGGAGCAGCCGTGAAAACACTAAGGAAGGGAGCCCACTGGCAGACTCATACAACACAGGCTCAAATGCAGGAGGAACAGGCTCAAATGCCCCCGTCACTACCCCGGAAGGGGAATTCCCCGAGACTGCCCGAGTCTCAACACCATCAAAAACCCCGCCCCGAACCCACAGACGGTAAGGAACCGGATGCAGGCAGGAAGGGTGATCCAGGGGAAAGACAAGGGGGCGTGGATGGAACCGAAGCAACCAACACCCCCAAGTCCCAAAACGAACTACAACGGGGCAGCCCCGGGGCTCCCGGGGAGGAAACCACGAGAATGTTGCCACCACCAAGGCTCAAGTGCAACGCCCCTGCTGCCCGCACCCGCTTTGTTAGCACAACTGGGTAACCAAGCCACAACGAGCAACCAAACTCGCAGGACTCTGGGTCGAAGGTGTCACCGACCCCACAGGCAGCAGACGGAGGCAAAACAGAGAGTCACCCAGAGACACAGGGTGAGAGCAACCCTCAAACTCGCTGGAAGCGAGGGGGGGACTCTGGGGTCACATCCATCGGACCCGCGCGCCCCCAGGGGTTTCCCAGGGGTCCCGAGTGTTTACTATAAGAGGACTCGCGCTCAGGTAATCCCAGGCAGGGTACTGCTAACCAGCACCCAAAGCTACCAAACAACTTTCTAAGAGCTGAACCCCCGGGACGTGTACACTCACGGGGACCTAGCAGGGGGTACCACCAGAAAATACTCAGAACACAAGGGACACAAGGGGCAAGAACGAAGGCAGACCCCCCCCCCCCACCAGGTAGATAAACAAAAAGAAAAAGAAAACCCCGCAAGAGGACAGCGTACCCAAGCGGAACAGAGCCGGCCGCTATGATTGGTAAAGACAAGCTGCACAGTACCCTGCGCCCCACCAGTGCAAAAACTGCCCCTTACTCTAAGGCGAACAAGGGAGACAGAGCACCCGAGCACACAAAGAGCGGCCGAAAACCAAGCAGTAAACGGCCAAGCAGGGGCAGGACCCAAGGAACTTGTGGAAGGTGGTCCCAAGCCCCAAGGGCAGTACTTACAGGGCACCAAGGGAAGGGAACCCTAGGCGCATGCAGCCCGAGTACTGGAGAATCACTCCCGGCTCACGCACCACCTAAAAAACAGACACCACACTCTAGGTACAGTGCTGAAACAACCACTGGAGCCGGAGCACATAACCGTTGCCTATAGCATCAGCCGAAGAACTGATGGGTGGATAGCCGGCGTGGGGGGTCGGGGGCTCCCCCTTCCCCCTCCCGGGGAGGGGGGGAGCTGCGCAGACAGCGGCGCGGTGACGTATGACGTCATACTAGTTTCCTTGTTTTCTGTTGAAGAGTTCTATCCACTAGTTTGGCTTTAGGTAGCAATTTTCACCAGAATAGGGGTTTGTTTTGGAATGCTTACCTTTCTGGATGCTTGACCCGGTCGATGGCAGACATAGAATGCTTCCAACCACACGGGGGTTTCTATAGGCCATTGCTCCCCTTGCCTCTCTGAGGGGGCCAGGTTCTGGCCGAGGGGGCCAGGTTCTGGCCGTGGTCCCCGGTAGGCCCTAGAACTCCATACACATGACTGATGCCAAAGTCTGACATTAGCATATCAGCCGGTAAAGCTCCGGGGAGCCGACGGGGCTCGCCCCAGAAATGGGAACTAACCAGGGATTATACAAATGGGCACTAACCAGGGATTATACAAATGGGCACTAACCAGGGATTATACAAACGGGCACTAACCAGTGATTATACAAACGGGCACTAACCAGTGATTATACAAATGGGCACTAACCAGGGATTATACAAATGGGCACTAACCAGGAATTATACAAATGGGCACTAACCAGCGATTATACAAATAGGCACTAACCAGGGATTATACAAATGGGCACTAACCAGGGATTATATAAATGGGCACTAACCAGGGATTATACAAATGGGCACTAACCAGGGATTATACAAATGGGCACTAACCAGGGATTATACAAATGGGCACTAACCAGTGATTATACAAATGGGCACTAACCAGGGATTATATAAATGGGCACTAACCAGGGATTATATAAATGGGCACTAACCATGGATTATACAAATGGGCACTAACCAGGGATTATACAAATGGGCACTAACCAGGGATTATACAAATAGGCACTAACCAGGGATTATACAAATAGGCACTAACCAGGGATTATACATATAGGCACTAACCAGGGATTATACAAATAGGCACTAACCAGGGATTATACAAATAGGCACTAACCAGGGATTATACAAATAGGCACTAACCAGGGATTATACAAATAGGCACTAACCAGGGATTATACAAATAGGCACTAACCAGGGATTATACAAATAGGCACTAACCAGGGATTATACAAATAGGCACTAACCAGGGATTATACAAATAGGCACTAACCAGGGATTATACAAATAGGCACTAACCAGGGATTATACAAATAGGCACTAACCAGGGATTATACATATAGGCACTAACCAGGGATTATACAAATAGGCACTAACCAGGGATTATACAAATAGGCACTAACCAGGGATTATACAAATAGGCACTAACCAGGGATTATACAAATAGGCACTAACCAGGGATTATACAAATAGGCACAGGAAACAAGACAAAGAAGACACAAAAGTGCCAGGGACCAGGAACAAGAAAAGACCCCAAGCTGCAATACCAGGCTGACTGATATTGCAGACTGGCTGGCTGACCCCCAAAGCCCCTCGAACAACGAACAACAGCCCAGGAAAAATCTGCCAGGACACCCAAAAGAGCAGAACAATCCCGAACAGCACAGGTAAGAGGTTAGCCCACAGGACAGCTGCGCAGAGCAACCCTGCAGAACCCACGAGACACACACCCCAAGGCAACACAAGGGCACCAGGGCTCGGGTAAAGGAACAAGAGACTGGGGCACCAGGGCTCGGGCACAGGAACAAGAGACTGGGGCACCAGGGCTCGGGTAAAGGAACAAGAGACTGGGGCACCAGGGCTCGGGTACAGGAGCAAGAGACTGGGGCACCAGGGCTCGGGCACAGGAACAAGAGACTGGGGCACCAGGGCTCGGGTACAGGAACAAGAGACTGGGGCACCAGGGCTCGGGTACAGGAACAAGAGACTGAGGCACCAGGGCTTGGGCACAGGAACAAGAGACTGGGGCACCAGGGCTCGGGTACAGGAACAAGAGACTGGGGCACCAGGGCTCGGGTACAGAAACAAGAGACTGGGGCACCAGGGCTCGGGTACAGGAACAAGAGACTGGGGCACCAGGGCTCGGGCACAGGAACAAGAGACTGGGGCACCAGGGCTCGGGCACAGGAACAAGAGACTAAGGCACCAGGGCTCAGGCACAGGAACAAGAGATTAAGGCACCAGGGCTCGGGCACAGGAACAAGAGACTAAGGCACCAGGGCTCAAGCACAGGAACAAGAGACTAAGGCACCAGGGCTCGGGCACAGGAACAAGAGACTAAGGCACCAGGGCTCGGGCACAGGAACAAGAGACTAAGGCACCAGGGCTCGGGCACAGGAACAAGAGACTGGGGCACCAAGGCTTGGGCACAGGAACAAGAGACTGGGGCACCAGGGCTCGGGTACAGGAACAAGAGACTGGGGCACCAAGGCTCGGGCACAAGAACAAGAGACTGGGGCACCAAGGCTCGGGCACAGGAATTAAAAGAATTTAAAGAATTCTGATAAAGAAAGAGATCTAGAAGTGGTTGTAGATAGAAAACTATCTCCTAAGGACCACATAAGGAACATTGTGCGAGGAGCCTATGCCATGCTTTCTAACTTCAGAATTGCTTTTAAATACATAGATGGCGAAATACTAAAGAAATTGTTTACGACTTTTGTTAGGCAAAAGCTAGAATATGCAGCGGTTGTGTGGTGCCCATATCTTAAATTAAGAAGCACATCAACAAACTGGAAAAGGTGCAAAGGCATGCTGCTAAGTGGCTCCCAGAACTGAAGGGTAAGAGCAACGAGGGGAGGTTAGAGGCATTAAATATGCCAAAACTAGAAGACAGAAGAAAAAGAGGTGATATGATCACTACATACAAAATAGTACTGTAACAGGAATTGATAAAATCGACAGGGAACATTTCCTGAGACCTGGAACTTCAAGAACAAGATGTTATAGATTTAAACTAATTAAACAAAGATGCCGAAGAAATATTAGAAAATGCACTTTCGCAAACAGATTGGTAGACGGTTGGAACAAGTTAGGTGAGAAGGTGGTGGAGGCCAAGACCGTCAGTAGTTTCAAAGCGTTATATGACAAAGAGTGCTGGGAAGACGGGACACCACGAGCGTAGCTCTCATCCTGTAACTACAGTTAGGTAATTACAGGAACAAGAGACTGGGGCACCAGGGTTCAGGCACACAAACAAGAGACTGGGGCACAAGGGCTCTGGCACAGGAACAAGAGACTGGGGCACCAGGGCTCGGGTACAGGAACAAGAGACTGGGGCACCAAGGCTCGGCACAGGAACAAGAGACTGGGGCACCAGTGCTCAGGCACAGGAACAAGAGACTGGGGCACAAGGGCTCGGGCACAGGAACAAGAGACTGGGGCACCAGGGCTCGGGCACAGGAACAAGAGACTGGGGCACCAGGGCTCGGGCACAGGAACAAGAGACTGGGGCACCAGAGTTCGGCCACAGGAAGATGAGACTGGGGCACCAGGGCTCGGGCACAGGAACAAGAGACTGGGGCACCAGGGCTCGGGCACAGGAACAAGAGACTGGGGCACCAGAGTTCGGCCACAGGAAGATGAGACTGGGGCACCAGGGCTCGGGCACAGGAACAAGACACTGACACCAGAGCCCTGTGGGAACCCCAAAACCCCCCCTTACCTGAAGACGAGCCCAGAATATGTTCGTAAAGTCAGCAAAGGATGAACATCAAGCATCATTCAGCATCTTTCAGTGAACAATCTTGTAAAATCAACACAATGTGAGTTTGTTAAAAATAGATCTTGCCCCACAAACCTGGTCACAATTTTGGAAACGATAACCAGTTACTCAGACAAAGGACTTCGGTTGATGTAGTATACATGGATTTTGCTAAAGCCTTTGACAAGGTACCACGTGAAAGACTGGCCAGGAAATTACAGGCCCATGGAATAAATGGTAGAATACTAGAATTGCTAAAACAATGGTTAAAACAAAGAAAGCAAAGAATCCTGCAAAAGGGAATGAATCTAATTGGAGAAATGTGGTAAGTTAGGTACCACAGGGGTTCATTTTGGAACCAACTCTTTTTGTCATATACATCAATGACATAGATGAGAATATTACAAACCACACCATCAAATTTGCAGATGACACAAAGAATTATGGTAAAGTGGGAAATGATAATGATATTGAAGCATTACAAAGAGATCAGTCTCCGTGGTGTAGTGGTAAGACACTCGCCTGGTGTTCCGCGAACGCTTTGTCATGGGTTCGTATCCTGGCCGGGGAGGATTTACTGGGCGCAAATCCTTAACTCTAGCCTCTGTTTAACTCAACAGTAAAATGAGTACTTGGCTGTAAAAACGATTCTTCGCGGCGGGGATCGTATTCCAGGGACCTGCCCAAAACGCTACACGTACTAGTGGCTGTACAAGAATGTAACAACTCTTGTATATATCTAAAAAAAAAAAAATCTACATGAACTCCACAAATGGTCTGAAGAATGACAAATGGTTTTTAATACAGTATTGACAAATGCAAGACCCAGCATGTGGGGCATAACAACCCACACCACAACTACCAAGTTAATAACCTTACACTACAGCAGATTGATGAAGAAAAAACCTTGGAGTTAAAATCTAGCACAAAATGAAAGTAGCACAGCAGGTAAGGGCAGCAGTAGAAAAACCAGCGTTGAATGTAATAAAACACTATTTTCTGGGTGAGCCCCGGAGGCTCCCTGGAGCTATCCGGGCTGATTTGAATGTATTAGACCCTGACATCACTCAATGTGCATGGAGTTCTAGGCCTACTGGACCCCACGAGCTAGAGCCTGGCCCCCTCAGAGAGGCACAAGGAGCAATGGCCTATAGAAACCCCCGTGTGGTTGGAAGCATTTTATGTATGCCATCGACCGGGTCAGGCACCCAGAAAGTTAGGTGCCCCAAAACAAACCCCCTATTCTGGTTAAAATATTGGTACTGAATGATGAACTAGTGGACAGAACTCCCCGAATGAAAACAAGCAAACGATCATGACGTCACCATGTCACTGCGCCGATGTCTGCACAACCCCCTCCCCCTCCCCGGGAGGGGGAAGAGGGAGCCCCCAGACCCCTGCACTGGCTATCCACCCTGCAGCTCTGAGGCTGGATGTCAAAACACGTGAAAAACCGCCGACCAGAGAGAGGGTTGCTGGAGAGCCTACGGGTCTCACAAAGAAAATGGCATTTCATTACAATCAATGCTTGTTTTCTGGGGAGAGCCCCCCCTTCAGCTTTCCAGAGCTACTTACCCAAAGACAAAACAAAAGGCACTTACCTGGGAGGCTGTCGGACCATGCTCCTCAACTCGAAGTTGAAGACAACTAGCTGCATCCGCCGACCCAATGCAACACAGGCCCGACTAGGCCCAGGAACATTAACAAGGTAGCAAGCGACCAGGACCCTGTTCGACCTCCAAAAACCTTGTGCCCGGATGTCAGCCCAAGACATGTTACCGAAGATGGCAGCCAATGCAGCAAACTTAGGAATGTCGTGGGCACGAGGGTAGACTGCAGGCTGGCTTGACCAAATAACCATGCGGACAACCTGGGAGACCTGAACCCTGGAACAGGGGAAAGGGAAACCGTTCAACCCAAAGCCCGTCCCCGGCCACCGAGGCGGTGGCACGTAGGTACCAGCGGAGAGCCGCAACCGGACACAACACATAATGCACCCCCCAGCCTGACCAACCAAGCATCAATGACCCAAGGACCCCTCCAGAAAGCAACCATCTCATTCTTCGCCAGAAAAGAAGAAGGCTGCAACCGAACAAACCTACCACCAGGACTGAGAAAGAGCAGAAACCGCTGCATAGGAGGAGAGCATGAAGCTCCCTGATCCGACCCCCCCGAGGCCAATGCCAATAGAAACAGAGTCTTGGAAAAAAATCTTGAACCAAAGGGGCCACCACAAACCACGGAGAGGAAAGATAGGTGAGCACCCTGTCCAAGGACCAGGATGGCTCAGGCAGCACATGAACAGGCCGGAGGTGAAACAAAGCATGGGAAACCTTACGGAACAAGGCAGAAGAGTCATCCACCCCGAACACAATCTGAAGAGGCTCTGCCGCACTGCATGATATGAGGCGACAGCATCAGGCATCAAATGACAGTCCTGAAAAAGCCAAGACAGAAAGGAAAAAAAACCTGATCCAAAATAGATGATAACCTACGATGAGAGAGAAAATGGTGGAAAGAACACCAGGAAACTTCATACTGTCGCCGAGACGAAGCTCTCAGATGAGACACCATCAATGAAGCCACCTGATCACCATACAATTGGTGATAAACCAGCATCAAAAAGACCAGACATGAATAGCAGAGGAGAAGACTGAACCAGCCATGTACCAGACTGGACCGACCTGCTGGAAGAGGCGGAGCCACAGGAAACATCCCGGGTTCGCACGCTGAGCAAGCAGCGCCTGGAACCAAGGCTGAGCCAGCCACCAAGGGGCAACTAGGCCTACTCTCTCTAGGTAGGACTCTAACCGAGCTAGAACCCAAAGCAAAAGCTGGACCGGGGGAAAGAGGTACAGGTAACCCCACCATGACCAGTCCTGCCGAAAGGCGTCCACCGCGAAAGCCTCGCAGTCAGGGAAAAATGTCACATAGATCAGGAGACGCCGAGACCACATCGACACGAAGAGGTTCGCATCCAGGAGTCAATACGCCCAGCCATACCCTGAGAAGCTAGCAGACAAGCCACTTGAAGCGACCAGCCCCAAGGAGGCAAGGACCGAAGAGAACCCATGCAGTTCAGGCAATCAACCACAGGAGTACAGTCTGAATGGAGCCAGAAGGTCGAACACCTTGAAGCAAAAACCAAACCACCGCTAACTGCTGCATTGTGCTGAGTTCAACGGACCCCATCGCCCCTGTCCGGCCTGTTGAGCACTGTTGAGCACCCAGCTGAGAGATGAAGCGTCCATGAACACATCGAGCGAGGGATCAGGTAAACCCCGAAAACCCAGAAAAGGAAACCGGTGCGCAGCAACCGACGCAAGGCCCCCCGGAGAACGAACCCAGCGATTGCGAGAGAAGCAGGAGGGGTGTCCCCGAAGGAACCAGAACAGATGCCGAAGCCAAACCTGACCCAGCGTGTAGACCCCGCACGGCAAAGTTCAAACTCCAACACAACTGCTCGAGCAACTGCCGAGAAACCCTGGGACCCCCCTCCAGAAACAGCTGAAGGCGGGACCGCAGCAACACAACCGGAGGAAGACACATGGAAGCGGTCCAAGAGTCCCAAACAAGACCCAGCCAGGTCCAAAACTGGGACGGAACCAAATGGGACTTCCTCCAGTTCACCAGGAACCCAAACCCGGTGAGCTTGGAAAGAACTACACGAACTACACCCCTGATGAGCAGACAAGCAGACCGACTGGGAGCTCACACCAGCCATTCGGCGAGGTAGGCCAGGAACCGAACCCCTAGCAGACACAGATGGGTCACCACGACCGGGGTGAGATGCATGAACACACGAGATGCTAGATTCAAGCCAAAAGGAAGGCAACGAAAGCAGTAAGCCTGATGCCCCACCACGTCTGATGCCCCATTTGAAAGTAGGGGCAAGGAATCCAGGGGTTTAGACGGGACAAATCCAGAATGAACCTCAGATCCGTACTGTTCCGTTTCAGCACTGGAAACAGGCAGGAAACCCACCTGAGGGATGGGGTCGTTACGATCACGCCTAAGCACACCCACTTCAACATGACCCAACGAAGCGCTGGGGAAGAAGACTGCCCAGCCTGCCCCCGAATTGGAGCTGCCCAACGCCACCACAGGCTGGATGACACGACTGAAAATGCCTACTAATCGTGGGACCAAGCGCGAGCAAACGGAGCAAGCCTCCCCCTCATCGCCCTGTCAACAAGGTGAACCGCGAAAGATCCAATGACCCTTATGAGATGCCGACCTCCAAACAGAGCGATCATCACGCCAACCAGATGACACTGGCTCTGAAGGCAATGCCAGCTTAGAAGCTGACATCAATGGCCCACCTCAACCAGCGGAACCCCGATCCCTGGAACGACCCTTCTGAGAAGGCCGAGAACGGCTGCCCCGGAGAACCAACAAGCCCATCATAGGAAAACAACTAGATGAAGCTGCCTGCAGAAACTGGGCAACAGCAGCCTCCGCAAACAGCAACGAACAAAATAGAAATGAAAATCTAAGAGCCACGTCCCAAATGGATTCTAAAGAGAGGGTGAGCACAGCCTAATGGCACGCGAGGTGAGAAGCAAGGAGACCGCCTCCTTCAGGATAGGTGCAAACAGCTGCAACGGTGCAGCCGATGCTCTAGCCACCGAGGACAGCACACCAGACAAAGGCCCTGCACCCAACGCCTCCACATCCTCCGCAAGCCAAGCCGAAGACAGCTCGAGAAGAGAAAAGAAGCGCAAAACCGAAGTCAATTGACCATGGGCATGCAAATCCTCCACAACTGAGGACACAGAAAGAGAAGGAACCTGCACGTGCAGCTGCACAAGTCCAACATCCCGAGAAAGCACAGGAACGAAAAAGCACGCATTAAAGCGCTCAAACTCACCCCCCAGGTAAACCTACAGAACGATAGATGTTTTGTGCCACTCAAGCATGCAGGATCGATAGAACTCATGCCATGCCCCCAACGAAAAGAAAGGGCAGTCTGCCAGCCAGGAAGACCACGGAACCTCCAAACGCAACTAATACTGGGAAGAAGAACTGAACTCATATAAGGACGGATCCATAACAATGGCGGAATCTGGGTCTCACAGGAGGTACGTAGCAAGAGCCTCCTGAACCTCCCACGGGGAGATACGAGGCAGAAAACCTCCGGAAGGACGGGGCCGAGGAACCTAAGGTAGCCCAGAACCAACCCCGGGGAGGAGCCGAACTCAAATCATACTCATACAGGGAAGGAGGGGGGTAAGAAAACCTCTCTCCATGCAGCAACAAGCCCCGTAAAGAAGGCACCAACACCCAAACAGGGTCAAAGAGGGCCCAAAGAGGCAATGTGGATGCTGCCTGTACTCTAACAGTATTGTAATCAGAATAGTACTGGAGAACAAGCAGAGAACATGACTCACAAGACTCCAGGTGAAAAATGTTGTTGACCAAACAGGCAGCAAGATGGAGGCAGAAGAGGTGACTGTCACCCTGAGACAAAGGCACACAGCAACCTTTGAACCCGCACAAGCCAGGCTGGAATTTGGAAGACATCCATTGGTCCACCGAGCCTTGACAGGGTTTTCCAGGGCTCGTAGGCTGACTGCTACGGGAAGCCCAGGCAAGGTGTTGCTAACCGGTTAAGATCTAAAGCTAACAAGTGGGAGATCAAAACACTGAAACCCCTGCGATGTGTACAATCACAGGGGGCCCTAGCAGAGGGCTACCAAAATAATATAAGTGGAACGATATCCATACCAGGCGGACCCCCACCAGGCAAGAAAAACAAAAAACCAGTGTTGAATGTAATGAAACGCCATTTTCTGGGTGAGCCCCGGAGGCTCAATGGAGCTTATCGGGCTAATGTATGTTATATTAAACTGGGACATTAGCTAAGGAGTTCAGACCTACCAGGGACCAGCACCAGAACCTGGCCCCTTCGGAGAGGTTTCAGGGAGCAATGGCCCTGGAAAACCCCCTTGTGGTTGGGGTTTTCCTTATCTGCCATCGACTGGGGTTTGCACCCAGAAAGGTAGGCATAACAAAACAAACCCACATGGTAAAAATAACTAAAACAAAAAAACGAACAGAGAGGTAGAAACTCCCTACAATCCCAAGGAAAAAATCAAACATCACAATTTACTGCCGCGCCGATCGTCCGCGCAGCCCTCCCCGCCCCGAGAGGGGGAGGGGCAGGGCTGCGTACCCAAAGAGAAGGAAAAGAAAGGGCTGATCCAGGAGGCAGCCGCCACAAACTCCCCAACGCGAAGCCAAGACAACAGGCTGCAACCCAAGGCAACAAGAACGCACAGGAGCAGACGCGCATAAAGCATGGGCGGCCAAGAACCTGTGCGACCCTCAAATCCCTGCGCCCGAAAAGAGCCCTAGACGTCATCAACACAGCAGAAAAAGCTGCAAACGTCCGAACAGCACGGACGCAAGGACAGACCGCAGGCTGGAAGACTTAAAAACTCTGCGGACGACCTGGGAGACCCGAGCCCTGAAACAGGGAACGAGGGGAACCAGATCAACCCAAAGCGCATCCCCAGACACAGTACGCAGGTAACGGCAAAAAACCAGCGTTGAATGTAATGAAACGCCATTTTCTGGGTGAGCCCCGGAGGCTCCCTGGAGCTTATCGGGCTAATGTGTGTTATGTTAGACCGGGACATTAGCTAAGGAGTTCAGACCTACCAGGGACCAGCGCCAGAACCTGGCCCCTTCAGAGAGGTTTCAGGGAGCAATGGCCCTGGAAAACCCCATATGGTTGGGGGTTTTCCTTATCTGCCATCGACCGGGGTTAGGCACCCAGAAAGGTAGGCGTAACAAAACAAACCCCACATGGTAAGAAACTACAACAAAAACCGAACAGAGAGGTAGAAAACTCCCTACAATCCCAAGGAAACAAGCAAACAAGCAAACATCACACTTTACTGCCGCGCCGATCGTCCGCGCAGCCCTCCCCACCCCGGGAGGGGGAGGGGGGAGCCCCGGACCTACCGCGCCGGCTGCCAAGCTCCAGTTCGGAAGCTAAGCTTCAACCAACGCGAAAAAACCGCCGACCGGTGGGAGGGAAGGTTTCCAGGGAGCCTCCGGGGCTCACCCAGAAAATGGCGTTTCATTACATTCAACGCTGGTTTTCTGTGGGGAGCCCCTACGGCTCCCTGGAGCTTCATACCCAAAGAGAAGGAAAAGAAAGGGCTAACCCGGGAGGCGGCCGCCACAAACTCTGCAACGCAAAGCCAAGACAACCGGTCGCAAACCTGCGACCCAAGGCAACAAGAACGCCCAAGAACAGACGCACATATGGATGGGCGGCCAAAAACCTGTGCGACCCACAATTCCCTGCGCCCGAAATGAGCCCGAGACATCACCAACACAGCAGCAATTGCTGCAAACGTCTGAACAGCACGGGCGCAAAGACAGACCGCAGTAAGAAGGAAAACACTGCGGACGACCCGGGAAACCCGAGCCCTGAAAACAGGGAACGAAGGAACCGGATCAACCACAGCGCATCCCCAGGCACGGTACGCCGGCAACAGCAAAAAGCACAACTGGACAACACAGGACGCACCCCCCGGCCAAACCAAACAAGTACCAATACCCCAAGAACCCCTCCGGAAAGCAGCCGTCTCGACCGTCGCCAGGACAGAGAAAGGCTGCACACCAATAAAGCTTCCACCAGTACCAAAGAGGAGGAAACTGAAACCGAAGGGGCTACCACAAACTGAGGGGAAGAGAAGAAGGCACCCTGAACAAGGACCAGGATGGCTCAGGCGACTCATGAGCAGGCCGGAGGGGAAACAAAACGCGAGAAGACGTAATAACCGTCATACAGTCTCCAAGACGAAGCTCGCAGGTGGGACACCGTCAACAAAGCCACCTGAACACCATAGAGATGGCGATACCTGCGTCAAAATACCAGACGCGAAGAGCCAAAGAGAAGGCCGAACCAGTCACGGACAGGACCGATTCGGCCTGCTGAAAGAGACGAAGCCTCATGAAAAACGCCCCGGGTACGGACACCTATCAAGCAGCATCTGAAAAGAAGGCCGGGCCGGCCACAGTGGAACCATAAGGACTGTTCTCGTGGGAATGGGCTGCAACTGAGCCAGAACCCGAAGCAACAGCTGGACCGGGAGAAGAGGTACAGGTACCCCCCACCTCGACCAGGCCTGCCGAAAGCCTCCACCGTGAAGTCCTCGCAGGTGGGAAGGGCGCCACAAAACGGGCGACGCCTAGACCACGCCGACCCGAAGACGTCCATGGCCAGGAGTCCATAAGCCCAACAGAGCCAACAAAACGAATCGGCGACGACTGGCCAACCCACGAAGAGGAATGAACCGAGACAGCTGTCCACCAGGACGCAGGACACACCCCGGACACGAACCACACGGTTAACCAAACCCCCTGTGGTTCCGGCAAGAACCACCAGAGAACAGTCCAAACAGAGCTGAATGGTAGAGTACCTAGTGACCCAAACCCTCCGAAGCGCAAACCAGACAGCCATGAACACCTGAACCGGGCTGTGAGCCCGACGGACAGACAGACTCCATCAACCTCGGCCGACCTGGTGAGCACTGGTCACAAAGCCCCAGCCGAGAGACGACCCGTCCGTGAACACATCGAGCGAAGGCTCGGGGAGCCGCCAAGGCACGGAACCCCGAAAACCCCAAAGAGGAAGCTGGTGACGCAGCACCAACACCAGATCCCCAGAGGAACCCAAGGAATGCAAGAGGCGGAAGTGGAGTCTCCGTAGGAACCAACCGACGCCGGAGCCAAACCCGACTCCGCGGGCAGACAAGCACGCCAAAGTGCAAACTCCCGCACAACCGCCCAAGCAACCGCTGAGCAACCCGGGACCCCCTCCTGAACAGCCAAAGGCGGGACCACAGCCACAGTAACACTTCTGGAGGGAAGACAATGAGGGGCCCAAGAGCCTGAAACAAGGCCCAGGTCCGAACCCGGGACGGAAACAGAAGGTAAAACCTCCAGATCACCAGGAAACCAAACCCAGCGATCTGGAAAGAACCATCCCCTGGCGAGCAGACAAGCGGACTGACTGGGAGCCCACTCCAGCCAGTCGTCGAGGTAGGCCAGACACCGAATCTCAGACGCAGACAGGGCACTAAGATCCGGTAAAGATGCAAAGAGTATACAAAGTGCCCTTCACAAAATAGGGAATGCAATAAAAACAGCAAACCTGAAGCCCCACCACCAAAGCATTGTATGACAATCATATGAAGACATATTATGACACATGACAATCATTATATGACAATATGACAATTATAATCAAAGCATTATATGACAAAGAGTGCTGGGAAGACGGGACACCACGAGAGTAGCTCTCATCCTGTGACTACACTTAGGTAAGTACACATCGGTAATTACCAACCGTGCTAGCCCCAGAAAAACTGGAGAGGAACGTGCCAAGAAGTGACCTGGAGGTCCAGGTCCACCATCCATGCACCCGGCCCTAACAGAATCCAAACAGGAGACAACAGTCCTCCGAGCAGGGCAGAGGATCCAGGGCGCAGACGGAAGTAGTCCAGAAGAACTGCAGACTGGAAAAGCTCATGACTGCAAAGAGCAGACGGGAAAAGCTCATGACGGCAAAGAGCAGACGGGAAGCCCAGAAGGATGGGGCGGATCGACCACGCCCCACGCACCCACGAAGAGGAAATGACGAAGCGCAGGGAAGAAGCCCACCCCGCCAGCTCTGAACCCCCCCCAAGGGGGAGAAGCCGTCCTCCGACGCCAGCAGAGGCCGGAAGACAACCCAAAGCGCCCACCAACAGCGGGACCAAGCGAGAGGCAACAGAGCAAGCTGCTCCCCCAGCGCCCAGTCAACAGAGAAGGGAACAGAACCCCTTCAGAAAGAAAAAGTACACTACCGAAGTCATGAGGAGAGACTACGGGAATGAAACCACACTTCGCTGGAAGAGGAAGTGAGGGGAGACCTGATCACCACATACAAGATACCCAAGGGAATCGACAGGGTTGAGAAGGACAGGCTATGTAACACAAGGGGCACACGCACTAGGGGACACAGGTGGAAACTGAGTACCCAAAAGAGCCACAGATAGAATTAAAGTTTTTTTTTTTTTTTTTTTTTTTTTTTTTGAGTGTCAGAATGGGAACGGGAAAGCACTAAGAAGTAATGTGGCGACTCCTCACACAAGTAACGAGGCTGACCCCCATACAATGTCACATGTAGACATGACAGAGCCCAAGAGGCACAGGAACCGATACACCTAGACATAGATACGATACACATAGACCCCACACAACCTATATATTATGTGAGAAATCTTTAAAGAATTCTGATAAAGAAAGAGATCTAGGAGTGGTTCTAGATAGAAAACTATCACCTGAGGACCACATTAAGAATATTGTGCAAGGAGCCTATGCAATGCTTTCTAACTTCAGAATTGCATTTAAATACATGGATGGCGATATACTAAAGAAATTGTTCATGACTTTTGTTAGGCCAAAGCTAGAATATGCAGCTGTTGTGTGGTGCCCATATCTTAAGAAGCACATCAACAAACTGGAAAAGGTGCAAAGACATGCTACTAAGTGGCTCCCAGAACTGAAGGGCAAGAGCTACGAGGAGAGGTTAGAAGCATTAAATATGCCAAAACTAGAAGACAGAAGAAAAAGAGGTGATATGATCACTACGTACAAAATAGTAACAGGAATTGATAAAATCGACAGGGAAGACTTCCTGAGACCTGGAACTTCAAGAACAAGAGGCCATAGATTTAAACTAGCTAAACACAGATGCCGAAGAAATATAAGAAAATTCACCTTCGCAAATAGAGTGGTAGACGGTTGGAACAAGTTAAGTGAGAAGGTGGTGGAGGCCAAGACCGTCAGTAGTTTCAAAGCGTTATATGACAAAGAGTGCTGGGAAGACGGGACACCACGAGCGTAGCTCTCATCCTGTAACTACACTTAGGTAATTACCTGTTGACGGACGGTTGAGAGGCAGGACCAAGGAGCCAGAGCTCAACCCCCACAAGCACAACTAGGTGAGGACATATATTGTAAAAGCACAAGCCGCCGACTAGTGGCAAAGAGCACTACGCTGGCCAGGCAAAGAAGGCACAAAACTGCATCAAAAGGCCCACCTCGACAGCAAAACCACAAAGTCCCAGCACAACCACAACATGTGCCAAGACCCAAAAAGCTCAGTCTGCAAGCCAGGAAGACCCCGGAACCCCAAAAGGCAGAACCGGGTCACACGAGGAAACAAAGTCCCCTGAACCCACAAAAGGGGGCCCAAGAGGAAGAAACCTCCAGAACGAAACCAAGGAACCCAAAGGAACCCAGAATCGAACCAGGGGGAGCCCAAACCACCACATTTGCCGGCGGAGAACACCACTAAAAGGCAAAGCACAGACCCCAGCAGAACGCCCTGGGAAAACGGTCCCAACAGACCGAAAACCGAGGGGCAAGGTGTGGGAGCAAGCATACCAGCCAGGGGCACTGAGCCTAAACCCAGAGGCTCAGACCCAAAATCAACACCCAAACGTTCCCAGAGGAACAGGCAACGGCAAGAAAACACCAGAAAAACAAAGAAACGACAACAGGAGAACAAAAACCCTGCAAAGTTTTTGAAAACTCACCAGAGACGCTCGCTCGCACACCCAGACGCATGTAAACAAACCGCAACGCCGCCCTGGTGGCCATGCCGTGAAACCGGCAGACGAAAATGGCCGCCAGCAGGGGCTGTGACTGACCCTTTAACACAAAAAAACACGCCAGCAAATGTGGGAAGCTAGCAGACTGGAAGGGCGAAAAACGACGCCCAACAGCAGAAAAACCCCTGAAGGGGCAAAACCGCCCCAGAACTGCTAGCAGGCAACCCCCACAGCCCCGGGAACCAACAACAGAGGCCCCGGGGCAGAGCCGTCCTCCAAGCCCTCCGCCCTTAAAGAAAAGCAAGAGCCCATGGGAAAGGCAACAAGAAAGGGCCGCTGGTAAGACCCAGAAGCCTTGGCAGGAGGCACAGGCTCAAACCTCCGTCCCCAACCCGAACGGGGCAGCCCCCGAAAACCGCCCGAGTCTCTGCCGCAACTAAACCCCGCCCCGACCCCGAAACCCGCAGACGGTCCGGAGCCGGGAACATGGAGAGAAAGGGGCGAGCAGCACCTAACCAAACGGGGCGGCCACGGGGCATTCGAGTGGGAAACCAACCTAGCATGTTGCAGCAACCTAACCTAGCTTGCAACATGGATGCCGCCTGTACTCTGAACAGTAATAACATCAGGAGAGTACTGGAGAACAAGCAGAGAATCACTCGCAAGACTCCGGGTCAAGGTGTCAGTGACCCAACAGGCAGCATGACGGAGGTAAAAATGGCGACTGTCACCCGGAGACAAGGGAACAGCAACCAACGATCCCGTTCAAGACGGGTTGGAACCCGGAAGACACATTCAATGGTCCCCCGAGCCCAGACAGGGGTTTCCAGGGCCCGTAGGGTAACAACTACGGGAAGCCCGGGCAAGGTGTTGCTAACCGGTTAAGAAACCCAAACATAACAAGAGCGTAGATGATAGCACTGAAAACCCCTGAGACGTGTACAAGCACGGGGGCCTAGCAGAGGGCCGCCAAACACTACCAGTGGAACTATAACCACCTTAGGCAGACCCCCACCAGGCAAGAAAATGAAAAACAAAAGAAAAACCCCGCAAAAGTACACCGTCTCCAGAGGCAACAGAAACCGGCCGCCGCTTAGGTGGCAGGCTGCGCAACACCTTGACGCCCTAACCAGCACAATACCAATCCCTACCCAGGGCCAAACAAGGGCCCCAAGCCCCAGCTGGCCCCAAGGGCGAGGCAAATGCCGAGCAGCAAGAACCTCTACGGGAATGGTTCCCGAACGCCCCAGGGAAGATAACCCTGTAACGCAAGGGCAGTACTCACAGGGCGCTTAGGGAAGTCAGCCACTAAGCACATGCAGCCCCGGCACTGATGAAGTACTCCTGGCCACCGCACACCACAACACACGGCAGTGAACGCCACACAAGGCAAACACCGCCTAGGAAACTGAGGCCAGAGAAGCGTCAATCCCGGTTGACATTAGCGAACGAACTGAAGCTTGGCAGCCGGCGCGGTAGGTCCGGGGCTCCCCCCTCCCCCTCCCGGGGTGGGGAGGGCTGCGCGGACGATCGGCGCGGCAGTAAAGTGTGATGTTTGCTTGTTTGCTTGTTTCCTTGGGATTGTAGGGAGTTTTCTACCTCTCTGTTCGGTTTTTGTTGTAGTTTCTTACCATGTGGGGTTTGTTTTGTTACGCCTACCTTTCTGGGTGCCTAACCCCGGTCGATGGCAGATAAGGAAAACCCCCAACCATATGGGGTTTTCCAGGGCCATTGCTCCCTGAAACCTCTCTGAAGGGGCCAGGTTCTGGCGCTGGTCCCTGGTAGGTCTGAACTCCTTAGCTAATGTCCCGGTCTAACATAACACACATTAGCCCGATAAGCTCCAGGGAGCCGTAGGGGCTCCCCACAGAAAAGCACAACCGGACAATACAGGACACACCCCTGGCCGAACCAATCAAGCAACAATAACCCAACAACCCCTCCAGAAAGCAGCCGTCTCGACCGTCGCCATAAGGACGGAGAAAGGCTGCAAACGTACAAACCTACCACCAGTGCCAAAGAGCAGAAACCTGAACCGAAGGGGCTACCACAAACTGAGAAGATAAGAAGACACCCTGATCGAGGACCAGGACGGCTCAGGCGACACATGAGCAGGCCGGAGGTGAAACAAAACACGAGAAAGCGTACAAAACGGGGCAGATGTGACGTTCACCCCGAACACAAGCTGGAGCGGCTCCGCCAGCGCCGCATAAAATGAGGCGACAGTAAGAAACATCAAAAACTGTAGTCCTGAAAACCCAAGAAAGGACAAGACAACCCGATACAAAAGAGAAGACAACCTACGAGGAGCAAGAAAAAGTGCATAGAAACACCAGGAACGTCATACTGTCGCCGAGACGAAGCTCGCAGGTGGAACACCATCAGCAAACCCACCTGATCGCCACAGAGATGGTGATACCCGCGTCAAAATACCAGATGCGAAGAGCCAAGGAGAAGGCCGAACCAGTCACGTACAGGACCTGTCCTACCTACCGAAAGAGGCGGAGCGGCGGGAAAACGACCCGGGTTCGGACACCTATAAAGCAACGTCTGAAAATAAAGCCGGCCACCAAGGGACCATAAGGACTACTCTCGTGGAAATGGGCTCCAACCGAGCCAGAACTCGAAGCAACAGCTGGACCAGGAGAAGAGGAACAAGTACCCCCACCTCGACCAGTCCTGCCGAAAGGCATCCACCGTGAAAGCCGTGCAGGTGGGTAAGGGCGCCACATAGAATGGGCGACGCCTAGACCACGCCGACTCAAAGACGTCCATGGCCAGGAGTCCATACGTCCGGCAGAGCCAACGAAACAAGTCGGCGACGACTGGCTAATCCGTGAACAGGGGAATGAACCGAGACAGCTGTCCGCCAGGACGCAGGACACACGCCAGACATGAACTTCACAGTTAGCCAAACAGTAAAGTGTGATGTTTGCTTGTTTGCTTGTTTCCTTTGGATTGTAGGGAGTTTCTACCTCTCTTCGTTTATTTTTTTTTTAATTTTTTTTTTACTATGTGGGGTTTGTTTTGTTATGCCTATCTTTCTTGGTGCCTAACCCCATACGATGGCAGATAAGGAAAACCCCAACCACAAGGGGGTTTTCCAGGGCCATTGCACCCTGAAACCTCTCTGAAGGGGCCAGGTTCTGGCACTGGTCCCTGGTAGGTCTGAACTCCTTAGCTAATGTCCCGGTCTAATATAACATACATTAGCCCGATAAGCTCCAGGGAGCCGTAGGGGCTCCCCACAGAAAACTGGTAAAGAAGATGGCTGGATGTGGAAGCTGAGCTACCTGGTAGTGGCATTCGATACTCCGTATAAGTTTTGAGCAAATTATTAATATTTCTCTTATTAAGTTTGATTAGTTTGTGGATTTGTTTGACAGTTTTGAGGATTTGGTCTTTGTTAACCCCTCCAGTTGTCTGTAAAGCTTCATTGACTTTCCTGAATGCTCTCTCTTGGTCTGGTTGGGAATTGTCTCTCGCTCTCTGCACCTGAGTGAGGGGAGGGGGCAGGTTTTGGCTCTGATCCCTGGCAGGCCACACAAACTCCCACATCTGATGTGACCCATTTGCATCAAGCCATCACAGTAAAACAGCTTCAGGGAGCCACTGGGGCTTCCCCAGAAAAAGATATCCTCACCTCTTGTCTTAATCCCAATCCAGTTGAGGTAGCGTGTGAGCTTCTTGGCCATATACGTCTTCCCTCTTGCTGGAAGACCAACCATAACAATAACATGAGGGATGTTGACGTAGTTCGCTCGCTCTCCTGAGTCATACAGAAAAATACACTAAATCAATTATAAAGATAATTATTTTATAAAATCCCACACACTTGTGTATTTGTGAAATTTATGTAAGGAATTTACACCAAGTGTTTCACACTCCCCTGAGTGCTTTGTCAGCGTCTGAGTGTGTGATTAGGATGAGACTTACATATCAACGTCTAATGAGGCTGCTATCCTGGCTCCAGTCCTCTTACCCTTCTTGACTGCCTGACCATGTCACCTCCATTCCCGACTTCTGGTGTACCTGCGGTAATGTCTTCAAAAGAATTATGGTCATGTGTCCTTTCTGTAATCCTGCTATTCTGAGAACTTGAGTTGTTATTAATAGAGGTGTTCATCTGGATGCTATCCCTCATAGCCCTCTCCATATCACAAGAAATGCGGCTAATGGGACTGCTTTTATTCATCCATTTATTGAGATCTAATTTTAATTCACTCAGAATCATTTTCCTAGTAAAGCTATCCTCCGAAGTAAAGCTTTTTTGCCAGAGAAAGTATTCAGAGTACTGTATTTATTAGAACCCATTCCATTACCCTTCTAGTTCTAATATTATTACCTTTATGGATTATTTCACATTTCTTAAAATCAACATTTTGATCCATTTCCGCAGGATCCGTCTTACTGTCTTACCTTGAAGCTGAACTTAGATACTTATCTAAGTTTTTTTTACTAAGGTTATCCCTTGTGGTTCATTGAAAAAGCACACAGTAAAGCTAAAGGCATCCTTTACACTAAACTGAGAGATGCCCTTGGAATCCTGATGAGAAAATAGTTTTGAAATTGCCTTATAACCCTCTTTTAACCCCCATGCTGCTCAGCTATAAATAGCCTTCAACACTGCCAGGTACAAGAAATAAAAAAATTCAACTTTTTTTTTTTTTTTGTCTTATAAAAGTGTTCATTTGTGTTCTCTGACCACGGGAAAAAAATAAAAACTCGTAGGTGACATATGCTGGGCGAGGAAGTCTGGCAAAACTGAGGCGTTAACAGAATAAGTGTCAGAGGTGGTCAGCTTCACCTGTGCTGTCAGGCGAGAGTTGCCACAAAGATATTATTACCTAATTATTTCAATGCCTCTTGATTTATTTTTTTGCAGTAATATTAGTCAATACTGTGTAGTGTGATAGATTTATATAATAAAAGGGGTGAATCATCGCTATACTCAAAAGTATGGTGTGCATATTAGTGATTCAATTATTACATTCATAAAACAATAAACAAATAGTTTTGCTGTTATTACACTATATACACAAGTTATGTATGCATAAGTATGTGCATGTTTTGTTCACCATAACAAATATTACTCCTCACTAAGATTACTCCTCCTACCATACTACCCACAGCGCTAATTATCACCACAATCCTACTATTATCAGAATCCTGGTCATTTTTAAAACAGTCAGGGGATCTTCTGTAATATTATCATAGTCAAATAATAGCAATCGCATATATATTTTGACATTTTTAGGCGATACTGTGGTCACAAGCTGAACAGCAGTGCTGTTAGCTCATGCTGCATGTGCCAGCCTTGGTTGCTCACTCAGTATTGTAGCTCTCACACCCAGGAATTTTACCTACGATTTTTTTTTTAAATGGCGTCTGTTTACTAGAGCCCTGAAGAAGCTGATGTGAACCCTGTGTAGCCGCTGGACATTTAAATCGTGCGCAACACCCTCAATTGTATATATCAATGTGAGCAATTCAGCAACATTTACTCAAATTGTATACAGTGTACCTTCATTTATGATCGTAATCCATTCCCAGAGACACGTCATCAACCAAAAAATCGTTAACCAAAACAAGTTTTCCCATGAGAAATAATGTAAATTGAATTACAGTGGTACCTCGGAATGCGAGTGTCCCTGTATGCGAGTTTTTCGGAAGACGAGCAGGATTTACTCCAAAAATATGTCTCGGAAGGCGAGGGTTACCTCGGGACGCGAGTTTGTTGATACGTGAACAGGCCGACTGGCGCGTGGTGGCATGGCGATCGCGCCTCAGTTTACCAGTGTCTCGTGTCCAGTGACTATCCCACCTGAATTCTTCACAAGGATTTACAGTTTTTTATCGGTTTTTTGGCCATTTGAGCATAAAAATTGTCATTATATATCTTGCCATGGGTCTCAAGAAAGCCATTGGTAAGGTTCAACCTAAGAAAATAGCTGTGAGTAGAGGCAGTAGAGGATGTCCCTTCTTGATAAGAAAATGTGTGAAGTATGGGAAGAACTGCAAAGTTTTGTTGAAAAAACTCACCCAGATAAAGCTGTAGCAGGCCGTTGCATTGACCTTTTAAATGGTAATGTGATGTCTTACTACAGACAAGTGTTAAAATGTAGGGAAAAACAAGTGTCATTAGACAAATTCTTAGTAAAACAAGCAAGTCCTAGTGGTATGCAGGCAAAATGTGGCAGAGTGTGCATACCAGTGAAGTCCTCACTGCCTGATGTGATAATGGAAGGGGACTCCCCTTCCAAACAGTAACTCCTCTCTTCCTCCCACCTCCTCACCATCAAGGTAAGTAATAACTTGAACATAGTTTTGTAGGTTTATTTAGATGAATTAGGTATAAAAATTTAGTTTGATGTGGGGTTTTTGGGGTAGTCAGGAACGGATTAATTCATTTCCCTTTATTTCTTATGGGGAAATTAGCTTCGGAATGCGAGTTTTCGGAATACGAGGCGTCTCCAGGAACTAATTAAACTCTTAAACTGAGGTATGCCTGTAATCCGTTCCACACACCCCAAAAATATTAACTTACAAATACATTTTATACCGAATAACACTCATTTTGTACTAGTTACAATACAGTATGTACAGTCGAACCTCGGTTTTTGTATGCCCCTGTTCTCGTATTTTTCAATACTGTACTTATACTCAATGTCTTCGAAAAATTTGATTCGATACTCGTTGTTTGCATCGGTTTTCGGAATTTGTTTATACACGTATGGGTCCACTGTGAGCATGGCGCTTCAGTTTACCCTGTGTCTTCCGCCTAGTGATGATCGCGCTTGAATTCTTTGTGAAGAATTTCATTTTTTTGTGTTTTTTTGGTTTCTGAACATAAAAGTTCTTATTATATATCATGCCATGGGCTCCAAGAAAGTCAGTGGTAATGTTCACTCTAAGAAAATAGTTGTGAGGATGACGATGGAGGAAAAACAAGAGATCATTCATAGTGTGACAGTGTGATGTCTCACTACAGACAAGTGTTAATACGTAGGGAAAAACAGGCATCTATAGCCAGATTCTCAGTAATACAAGCAAGCAGTGAGCCATAACCAGGTCATAGTGGTACTCCTGCAAAACATAAGGGAGAGAGTACCCCAGAAATGTCATCATTGCTGTTATAATGGAAGGAGGACATCCCTTCCAAACACTAACACCTCTCCTCTTCCTCCCTTCCTCACTGTCTTCCATATGCCAACAAGAGTCCTCCATAAAGGTAAGGTACCTAAGAGTATTATTCTGTATAAAATGTATTTTTTAGTTAATATATTTGGGGGTGTAGAACGGATTAATTCAATTTACATTATTTCTTATGGGAAGATTAGTTTCGGTTTTCACATTTTTCGGTTTTCATACAGTCTCTAGGAATGGATTAACTACAAAAACTGAAGTACCCCTGTATATCTTACCTTGAATGAGGACTCTTGATGGTGGATGAAAGACAGCGAGGAGGGGAGGAGGAGAGGTGTCAGTGTTTGGAAGGGGAGTCCCCTTCCATTACTAGTATAACATTATACAGTGATGACTTTTCTGGGATACGCTTTCTTCTACATTTTGCCTGCATACCACTAGTATGGAACCTGCTTGTGGCTCACTGCTTGTTTTTCTCACTAAAAACCTGTCTAGCGACACTTGTTTTTCCCTACATTGTAACACTTGTCTGAAGTGAGACATCACATTGTCATTATAAAGGTTAACACAACAGCCTGCTACAGCTTGATTTGGGTGACACTTTTTAGCAAAACTTTGCAATTCTCCCATACTACACACATTTTCTTAATAAATGAGGAAGGGACATCCATCCTCATCAACAACCCTCGTACCATTTTCATGTTTACGAATGATCTTGAGTTTTCCTCTATTGTCATCCTCGCAACTATTTTCTTAGGTTGAACTTTACTACTGACTTTCTTGGGACCCATGGCGTGATATATACGTAATAAGAACTTTTATGTTAAAAAAAGGATAAAAGCAGCCAAACAATGAAATCCTTCACAGAGAATTCAAGAACATAAGAAAGTGTGCAGAATTATGGCGGGTAACAGTGCTGAAGCAAATCCTAGTTGGGAAAAGTATCACAATATTGATTTTAAGAAATGTGAAATAATCTATAAAAGTAATAAATTAGAACTAGAAGGATAGTGGAAGGAGGTTCTAATAATAACTCTGAATACTTTCGCTGGCAACAAAAGCTATACTTCGGAGGATAGTTTTACTAGGAAAATGATTCTGAGTGAATTAAAATTAGATCTCAATAAATGGATGAATGAAAGCAGTCCCATTAGCTGCATTTCTTGTGATATGGAGAGGGCTATGAGGGATAGCATCCAGATGAACACCTCTATTAATAACAACTCAAGTTCTCAGAATAGCAGGATTACAGAAAGGACACATGACCATAATTCTCTTGAAGACATTACCGCAGGTACACCAGAAGTCGGGAATGGAGGTGACATGGTCAGGCAGTCAAGAAGGGTAAGAGGACTGGACCCAGGATAGCAGCCTCATTAGACGTTGATATGTAAGTCTCATCCTAATCACACACTCAGACCCCAGACAAAGCACTCAGGAGAGTGTGAAAGACTTGGTGTAAATTCCTTACATAAATTTCACAAATACACAAGTGTGGGTTTTTATCCTATGTTATTATGTCTGTGAGAAGACATTACCATTACTAAAACAAGTATTATTAGGTGATGATCAAACCACACACCATAAGATGAAAAGACGACGACGTTTTGGTCCGTCTTGCACCATTAACAAGTTGACTGTGATGGAAGTGAGGGAGGTACTGGCCTTAAGTAAGGCAAGAGTGAGGCGAGGCTCATACTGCTCCTCCGGCCTCTACTGCTGCTGCTGTCTACTATATTTCCTGTTCGTCTTGTCCTCTCCAATACTCTGGAGAAACTGTCCGGACACTAAATGACAGACTTAAGGAACACAAAAGAAGAGTTAGGTCTGCAGACACAAACAATGCTCTCTTCTGCTATGTTAGGGATTATAATCATCCTCATGACACTTGTCAAGAAAAATAATCTTTTCAGCCTGTACTCTTCACAGACACCGTCTTCTCGAATCGGCTCTGATACACAACCTACCCAACATGAACCTCAGTCCAGGCTTTGTTCCTATTGACTCTTCCCCTTTCACAGTACATACTCAAATGTTCTAAACTTTCTAATAAATGTAACCTGACATAAGCCAACTCCTTTTTTCTTTCTCCTTTTTCTCTTTTTCTCCTCTTATTCTTATATTCCCATTCATCCATCACCCTATTATTACATCCATGTCATCTGTACCCCCTTTTTTTCTTCTTTTTTTTCCTTTTGCCTTGATCTTACCTTCTAGGAATTACCTCTTCTTCCCTGCTCCTCACCTCACTCTTGCCTTACTTAATGCCCGTACCTCCCTCACTCCCATCACAATCAACTTGATAATGGTCCAGGACGGACCGAAACATTGTTTTCTCCTCATCTTCTGGTGTGTGCTTTGATCATCATATCTTCAGCCACGTTATTGTGACTCATCATCTGCACAAGTATTATTAGCAAAAGAAACATTAAAATGGACTACACATTAAATTTTCTACAAAAATTACCTCACTATTTTAAAATAAAAAGCATTTGATTTAACTAATAATTGATTTTATATTTTTTAATGGCATTCAAAACTGGACAAATACTACTACTACTATTAAGTAAGTAATTATCAATAGAAGGCACCAAAAAGTTATACAGTACTAGCAATAAAATGTAATCAATTTTAAACAACAAATTCATTAAGGTTATTCCTATCCATGATCAACTCACCATCAACAGCACGATTGCTGAATCTCCTATGACGAATCATTTTCAACAACAATATCAGGTACAAATTATTAGTTTGATTTGTGAGCAAGTTTTAAAGAACAATCACACAAGGAAGAAGGGTCAAGTTCAATTATCACAGCATTACTGCAACACAAGTAGAGCCAGTGATCACCATACTAAAGGAAGGAGACAAAGCCTCTGTCAAGTACCACTCTGATAATACATACAATCTTAAGTACACAAACATCCTTGAACACTCACTCTCAAAGGTTAGTAGTCCACTGGCTATAGATAACTCATTAATCAGACAAAACTATGTTGTCAAAGTACAAACACAAACAGTTATTCACGGGTAATGAAATATACATTAATACAATAATTATAGTTCACCTAAGCAAAAATGAATAGTCTCTGTTTTTATAATGTGAGTTTCTTGGTACTGTTACACACCATGACAATACCTATTTATGACGAGATAAAATTATATTTTATCATGGCAACACTGGATGACTTATCATTTTCATTCCAATACAAACTTGGCCACTATTTCACACAATTCATGCTGGCCAGCTACACACTGACAAATGTGGCCCCTATTTCACACAGTTAATACTGGCCAGCTACACACACACAGTCAAACTTGGCCACTATTTCACCAAGTTTAATTTGGTCAGTAACATTCATTGTCAACCTTACTTCTCCCCAATCAACAAACAATACTACTTTTCCATGTGAAGCATAAATATAAATTCAAAACATCTGTGAAATATTGAGTACATGTAATAATATATGCCAGTGACAGTCATATATTCAGCCCTTAAGTGGTGAATAGATTACTTCCCAAAATCGTTTGTCCATTTCGTTTGTTCATTTTTTGTTTGGGAAGTTCTGTCCACTATTTCGGCTTTTAGTAGCAATTTTTTAACCAGAATAGGGGTTTGTTTTGGGGTATTTACCTTTCTGGGTGCCTGACCTGGTTGATGGCAGACATAGAATGCTTTCAACCACATGGGGGTTTCCATAGGCCATTGCTCCTTTTGCCTTTCTGAGTGGGGGCCAGGTTCTGGCTCGTGGTCTTTGGTAGGCCTAGAACGCCATTCACATTGACTGATACCAACGTCTCATATATCCATATAAGCCTGGATAGCTCCAGGGAGCCATAGGGGTGGACCCCAGAAAACAAAGAAATATCATAACATCATTAACTCATTAGTGATGTAATACTAATATTTTCCTGCCACGATCAGCCATCATCTCCCTTTCCCCGGTCCATCATCCACTTGCAGAGGTGCTGGAGTGGCACTCCTGCGAGCTCTGGCATGCACCACTGGTCATACTACTAGGTCCCATCAGTTGAGGAGTTACGATGGCCTACCAGGGACCATGAGTCAGAACCTAGTCCCCTTACAGAGATGCAGGGAAGGTAGTACTTGTGATAAAAAAAATAAAAACTTTATTCATGGATATCACCCACTGGAAAAGGCACCCAGAAAGTTAGTGAAACAAAATAGACCATTGCTGGCTTCAAACAAGACTGAAGCCTTGAGACCCACCAAAGAACTCCCCAAATTATGTAAACAAATGATCGAAGTCCCGAAACTAGTGTCGGCTCATTTGCCCCACCTTCTCCACTCATTTGGGGGAAGGAGGGAGGCAGCCCACAGTAAGCTGGCAGTTCTAACTTTAGTTCTATCTCATGGTAGCATGTGTCAGGTTGCCCTCTTTGACACTGGCTCCTGTCTCTGCTTTCAGTTAAGAGGTGGTAACATTTGTGGTTGTTACTGTACTGATATATGTAGTGTGAGCCAGGAGTTAAGAAAGCTTGGAGCTGCAAGTGCTCAGAGTTATCTTCCCGGGAGTGTTTGGAAACCGCTCCTTTCAGAGGGGTCTCTTTGCTTGTGGTAGCCCTTGCCTTAGGTGAGTCACTAGTCTTTGGCTTTCTGTCTTTCCTTGGGTAGGGAGTGATTTTGACTGGCAGAGCACACTGGTTGTTCATGAGCTGTAACTACAGTGTACCGAGGTCGACCTTAGCAGTAGCATGTGACTGGCTGCTTTGGTTTGTCTCCTCTCATACTATGAGGAGAGACAAGCTATGCTGGTCCTCATATTAGGACCAATATAGCTTTCTAGTGCCTGGGTATCTTGTTGGGTCACTTACCCTGCAGGCCTTGGAAATCCCCAGCAGATTTGGTGGTCCTAATCATATACTCCCCTGAAGCCACTCTTGCTTCATGAAAGTCTGAGAGTTGCATGTTGCCCATGCCACGTGGCCATGTTCATTCCCTCTGCCTCCGCCATGCTGTCTGCTGGGTTGGTGACACCTTCGACCCTGAGTCAGGTGGGATTTGCTCCCATCATGTTGCTCTCCTTACTGACCTCCCCCCCACCCACACCACCCAATGAGGTTGGAGGTTTTCAGGCAATGACCGCTTTGCATCTTAGGTTTTCTGTGTTGCAGCAGTATAGGTTAAGTGTTAACCTAGGTTAATGGCCTCCTGGCTCTATCTGCACCTTATCTTCCTTCCTTCTCAAGCCTGGTTTACCCTTCTATTGTTCCTACTCCCTGCTTCCCGCCTCAAAACACCCTGAGGGTTTTGTTCCAAGACAGGGTTTAACTCGGGATGTGGGTTGGTCAGCTCTGGGCGTTGCCCTTCCGATTTGGGTGTGGAAGCAGTTGAGTTTACTGGTCCCACCAAGGATTTGGGGGGTTTTCTTTCACCCAGACCCCTTCTTCCTCTGAACCCTCTCTCTTGGACTCTGCTTTTCTATTCTGGGTGGTGGACATGGATGATGGCTCTGCTGGGGGGCCATCTGGAAATTTCCTAAGTGTAATTGAATAAGTGTAGTTACAGGATGAGAGCTACACTCATAGTATCCTGTCTTCCCAGTAAGCATTGTCATATAATGCTTTGAAACTACTGATGGTTTTAGCTCCCGCCACCTTCTCACTTTACTTGTTCTGTCTACTACTCTGTTTGCAAAAGTGAACTTTCTAATGTTTTTTTTTCAGCAGCTTTGTTTCCCTAAGGAGTGGAGGAGTGGAGGCTACTGATCCTGGCCGGCTTGGTGAGAGTAGGTCACAAAGCCCCAACCCAGAGCCAAGGCATCCGTGAAGACATCGAGTCTTTACTGATGCCTTGAAGAAATCCCTAGTTGATACCTGGTTGATGGGGGTTCTGGGAGTTCTTCTACTCCCCTGTCCCCTCTACTGACTTGTAAGACTTTAGTCCACTAGGCTGTTGCTTGGAGCAGCCCGCAGGCCCACATACCCACAACAACCCGGTTGGTCCGGCACTCCTTGGAGGAAACAATCTAGTTTCCTCTTGAAGATGTCCATGGTTGTTCTGGCAATATTTCTTATGCTCGTCTAAAACCAAACCCCAAAAAGCCTGAAGAGGAAGCCAGCAATGCAGTATCTGGCCCAAGGCCAATAGGGCCTACATCAAACAATCGCGGTGGAAGCAATGGGGGCTGCCCCAGAGAAACCAGAACAGCTGTCAAAGCCAATTCTCACCAAGAGGAAACAAGAGGTAAGCAAAGTTCAAGAACCCGATCAACTGTTCAAACAACCTCCGTCACCTGGGGCCAACTCAACACCTACAGACAGTGGTGCTGCAGCTGGGTCAAGGCTGCCAGTGGCAGGAAAAGTAGCGAGAGTCCTAAATGAGGCCCAGCCAATTTTGAACCTGATAAGGAATCAACTGAAACATCCTTCAATTCACCAGAAACCTAAAACCAGTAAGCTGGTAAAGAACCAGATCCATGGCTACCAAACATGCGGACCAGCTGGGAGCACACATCAGCCAGTGATTGAGGTAGGTGTGGTGACACCTACCAAAACACAAACCCTAAACAATTGATGACAAGCAAAGATGACTCAAGCCAAGTGTGTGAATATGTGTGGAGCCAGATTAAGGCCAAACAGGAGAACCTGAAAGTGGTAAACTTGTCACCCCACCACAAAACCTAGCCAATTCCTAAACCCCTGGATGTATATAGGGATGTGGCAATATGCATCCTAGAGGTCCTGGGAAATCATCAAAGAGTCTGCCTCTAGAATGAGATGGATCAGGGACAACGTGGTTATCTGGAAGGAGGGGCAAGGAATGATCTAGCTCAGCTGCGAAAGATCAAGACTGAACCAGAGGGTCAGTGAGTCCTGTTTTAGGAAAGGTAAGAGGCAGGAAACCGACCAACGAGATTAAGTCATTTCAACCACCCTGGAAGCCACCCATTTCAAGATGACCCAATGCAGGTGAAGAGAGGAGGCCTGGCCGGAAAGACCCGAATCCCTGGGAAGTAGAGGACCCAACCAGCTCTACTGCAGGCTGTGGGAAACGACCTGAAAAACCCACATATCGTGGGGACCAGGAATCGGCAAACTGGGTGAGCCACCTTTCGCCCATCAAAGAAGTGAACTGCAAAAGGGGCAGAGCGAACCACAAGAGGCTGTCTTTTTTAAAAAAGCAAGCACAGCCCCAACCAGATGGAGAAGGATCAGCCATGTGAAGAACACACGATCTGGCCTCTGACTCCACGGATGGCCTACTTCAACCAACAACAGGTGACCCCCCAGCTCTACCGGACCACATCGGAAAATGAATCCGAGTAAACCCCAAAAACAGAGTAAGTACATAATGGGCCCAGAAGTCGCAGCTGCAGAAGAGAAATAGTGCACAACAACCTCCTAAGGAAAGATAATTTGAGAAATGGAAAGGCAGACAGGAGAGCAAGGGGCCTATGGTGAATCCAAAGAATGGGTTAACAGCCTGTTGACATGCAAGTCAGGTTGCAAAGAACGTGGCTACTGCCTCCTGGGGCACGGGAGCATACAGCTTGGGAAGTGCAGTCGACACAGCCACAGCAGAGGCCAAGATCCTCGCATGGGGTCCCCCTACAAGCATCCCCACCTCCTCTGTGAGCCAATCAGAATGGAGCTTAAGGAAGCTCAGGCACTGGGATCACTATGACAAGACCTACAAGTAAGCCAATACAACCTGGCTGGGAAGGTCGAGCTCGGCACACTGAGAGAAGCACATGAACTACCCAGAAATACCCACTGCCAGCCAATGCCACTCCAAACTGAAGGTAAGATAGAAAGATCCCAAGACACCCGACTCACCCTGGACCACCCTGAGACAAGCACAAGTGAGGACTTCTAAGGGTCCAAAACACGACTCCAAAACACTTTAGGAAGGATAACCCCTGGCAATGCAAGGGCAGCACTATGTAGCATGCAAGGAAAGTAAGCCTGTGCCATGCAGCTCCAAGCACCCTCAAATCTAGGCTCATGCTACACTGCAGTGAGGAGGAAACACCAACAAGAGCACAAACCATCACTTTGTATGGTATACTAAACCATCTGGTATGCAGCTGAATCAGAACACTGGAGGCAGAGTGGAAGAGAGATGGCCCGGTAGACTTAGCTACTAGACTTAGACTAAACTTTTATGATGACGATGTCAGCTGATGATGGCAAGTCAGGTGATGATGGTGATGGCAAGTCAGCTTGCTCTGGTATGCAGCTTGCAGGCACTTTGCTCAGGTATGCATCTTGCGAGCACCTTGCTGTGGTATGCAGCTTGCGAGCACCTTGCTGTGGTATGCAGCTTGCAGGCACTTTGCTCAGGTATGCAGCTTGTGAGCACCTTGCTGTGGTATGCAGCTTGCGAGCACCTTGCTGTGGTATGCAGCTTGCAGGCACTTTGCTCAGGTATGCAGCTTGCGAGCACCTTGCTGTGGTATGCAGCTTGCGAGCACCTTGCTGTGGTATGCAGCTTGCAGGCACTTTGCTCAGGTATGCAGCTTGCGAGCACCTTGCTGTGGTATGCAGCTTGCAGGCACTTTGCTCAGGTATGCAGCTTGTGAGCACCTTGCTGTGGTATGCAGCTTGCAGGCACTTTGCTCAGGTATGGAGCTTGTGAGCACCTTGCTGTGGTATGCAGCTTGCAGGCACTTTGCTCAGGTATGGAGCTTGTGAGCACCTTGCTGTGGTATGCAGCTTGCAGGCACTTTGCTCAGGTATGGAGCTTGTGAGCACCTTGCTGTGGTATGCAGCTTGCAGGCACTTTGCTCAGGTATGCACCTTGTGAGCACCTTGCTGTGGTATGCAGCTTGTAGGCAGCTTGTGCAGGTAAGCAGCCTGAAGGCACTTTGCTCTGGTATGCAGCTTGTAGGTACAGTATTTTGCTCATCTAAGCAGCTTGCAGGCACCTTGCTCTGGTATGCAACTCGCAGGGAGCTTGATATGGTATGCAGCTTCCCAGAAGCTTGACTTCATATGCAGCTCACATGCAGTTTCCATTACATAAAATTTGGACAAACAAAACTAGTTAAGTGGCATTTGTTGTCACAGACATATAGTTTCAAATCCTAATCCCATGAATAAGTACACGAAATAAGATAAAAGATTTTACTCCGAGCATAAAGGATGAAAGCAAAACATACCTCTAATTGGAAAAGGTTTATTCTTTGTCAAGAGGCTTGTAGAAAGTGAAGAAGGTGTTGATGGTTCATTCTCGTCCAACCAGGATGAATTCACTCCCAAAGTACCGCTTGAACCAACAATTCCCATACCTCGGCCACAAACACATCCAGAACTATCCATGACTTGAGGACCTCGCCTGTTGGATAAAAGAATCAGACATTAGTTAAAATACATGCAAGAAAAATTACTGAATATCTTTCAATATTTATACACAGTATTTAGTTATTCATACATGACAATAAAGAAATCTCTCAAACTAAATTTTATGCCTTATTTATTATTTGGAACATCAAGCTTTACAGATAACTGCAAGGTTCAATAAGGAGCAAAACATCAAAATTGCCAAATGACTGTAAACATGTACCATATTTAATATTTGGATCGTCATTAAAAAAACCATTGAGAGTAATTAAATGTCAATTTCTGTGAGAGCCCCGGTGGCTCTTTGAAGCTACTATGCTGATATGGTACCATCTACTAGGTCGCATCAGCTATGCAGTTCTATAGGCCCACTGGGGACTAGCACCAGAACAACAAAAACGTAAACTGCAATGCAGCCGCTGCCTATCCCCCAAGTACCTCGAACAACGAACAACCTTCAAACTCGCACAAACCGAGAGGGGACTCGGATGACATATTTATAGCTGCACCACCTCAAAGGGTTTACCAGGCCCCGCAGGAGTAGGAATCCCGACAGGAAGCCCAGACACTGGTGTAGCTAAGCCAGTTGAACCCCGTCTAATACCGAGCAAACAGACCCCAAGAAGTCGACTGTGCAACCTCGAGGGGCCCAAGAGTAGGACCACCAAACACAACCTAGGTGAACCTAATCAGAAACTAGGCAGATCTCATCCAGGAAATAACAGAAAATTAGAAACCCTTGAAGTTACACCACAACAACCAGAGACCAGATAGAGACACAGCTACCGCAATTATGCAAGCTGTGCAAAACACTGTGCGCCCCAGCCAACAACAACAATGCTCTCTACCCAGGGCCAGACGGAGAACCCCACGACCCCCGCAGAACCCCAAGGGCGAGGTTAATGACAAGCGACAACAACCTCAATGGGAGTGAAGTTCCGAACGTCCCAGGGAAGAAAACCCTGAATATGCTGGGGATTGTACCTATCGGGCGTCAAGGGAAGGAAACCCTAAACGTACCCGAGTACACCATAATATCTGGCTAATGCCCCAACACACAGCAGGCACCACACAAGGCAAAATCCTGACAGGAGAATGAGGCCAAGAATAGCATCCGCTCTATAAGACATCAGTTGACAAATTGCAGATGTCAGCTCTTGGTCACCCAGATGGGGGTCCTCCCTCCTGTTTGGGGGGTTGTCGCTAACCAGGGCGAATAGTGGTTGAGTGGAAGTTTGCTTGTTTGTTATTTCTTCTTGGGGGGGAGTTCTTGGGCTATATTCAGTCTTGGTTTGCACTGTTTTACCAGTTGGGGTTTGTCATAGTGTGCCTACCTTTCTGGGTGATACCCCTGGTTGATGGCAGATATGACTATACTCTCATAGAGTGAAGTGTTCATAAGCCATTGCTCCCTTCGCCTTCTGAGAGAACCAGGTTCTGGCTCGTAGTTCCCAGAAGGTTCAAATCTCTAACATTTTTCGCTGCCCGATGCCGCATATTCTGTCATAGAACCAAAATACGGAGTGTGCCTGATGACACAGACGGCATCATTAATGTTACAAATGTTTAGAAATTACATTTATTGTCCGAATTCTATGGGACTCGTTTTAAAATTAGATTAAAAATTAAAATGTCTGCCCATTCCCTGTATACCCCACGTGACATCCCGACCCCGTGTGGGCGCCCATCCACGCTGGAGACTCACTGTCCTCGTGACCTCGCTCGTGACAGCCACGGCCTCCACTCAAGTTGAAACGTTTCCCCCATTCCTATTATATGCGACATGCCCACTTGGGGACTGTAAGCCCCAAAGATCTCAGTATATAGACAAGACAACATCATCTCTCTCTAGGGGATTAACAATGCACAAGCACCTATTATAGACCCTCTTCACCTGCCCTAGATCTGTTCCACACACCTTGATCCCAATCAACACTAATAGATCTGCTCCACCTTAACCCACTATAGATTTTCTCCATTTGCTGTGGACCCACACTACCTGCCTTACCCACTCGAACTGCTGTATCCCTGCTCCACCCACTGTAAACCTGCTCCACCCACTGTATACCTGCTCTACCCATTGTAGACCTGCTCCACCCACTGTAGACCTGCTCCACCCACTGTAGACCTGCTCCACCCACTGTAGACCTGCTCCACCCACTGTAGACCTGCTCCACCCACTGTAGACCTGCTCCACCCACTGTAAACCTGCTCCACCCACTGTATACCTGCTCTACCCATTGTAGACCTGCTCCACCCACTGTAGACCTGCTCCACCCACTGTAGACCTGCTCCACCCACTGTAGACCTGCTCCACCCACTGTAGACCTGCTCCACCCATTGTAGACCTGCTCCACCCACTGTAGACCTGCTCCACCCATTGTAGACCTGCTCCACCCGCTGTATACCTGCTCCACGCTTTGTAGACCTGCTCCACCCTTTGTAGACCTGCTCTACCCACTGTAGACCTGCTGCACCCACTGTAGACCTGCTCCACCCACTGTAGACCTGCTACACTCACTGTAGACCTGCTCCACCCACTGTAGACCTGCTCTACCCACTGTAGACCTGCTCCACCCACTGTAGACCTGCTCCACCCACTGTAGACCTGCTCCACCCGCTGTAGACCTGCTTCACCCGCTGTAGACCTGCTCTACCCACTGTAGACCTGCTCCACCCACTGTAGACCTGCTTCACCCGCTGTAGACCTGCTCCACCCACTGTAGACCTGCTCCACCCACTGTAGACCTGCTCCACCCGCTGTAGACCTGCTTCACCCACTGTAGACCTGCTCTACCCACTGTAGACCTGCTCCACCCACTGTAGACCTGCTCCACCCGCTGTAGACCTGCTTCACCCACTGTAGACCTGCTCTACCCACTGTAGACCTGCTCCACCCACTGTAGACCTGCTCCACCCACTGTAGACCTGCTCCACCCGCTGTAGACCTGCTGCACCCGCTGTAGACCTGCTCTACCCACTGTAGACCTGCTCCACCCACTGTAGACCTGCTTCACCCGCTGTAGACCTGCTCCACCCACTGTAGACCTGCTCCACCCACTGTAGACCTGCTTCACCCGCTGTAGACCTGCTCCACCCACTGTAGACCTGCTCCACCCACTGTAGACCTGCTCCACCCACTGTAGACCTGCTCCACCCACTGTAGACCTGCTTCACCCGCTGTAGACCTGCTCCACCCACTGTAGACCAGCTCCACCCACTGTAGACCTGCTCCACCCGCTGTAGACCTGCTCCACCCGCTGTAGACCTGCTTCACCCGCTGTAGACCTGCTCCACCCACTGTAGACCTGCTCCACCCACTGTAGACCTGCTCCATGTACCTACTCCACTTACCACTGCTCTGACCTACTCGACCTTCTATAGCCCTGCTCCACCTATTCTGTCCGTGGACGTTGTCACCTCTATCAAATAAACAACAATTGTAGGTGTTCTTCACTAACCAGACCGCTGCCTCAGCTCGCAAAATGCTGGTGTACCTTATTTGAAGAGGTCTGGTCGCATCGCGGGACGAGTGAGACAAGAAATACAGGAGAGGAGCAGTGCGGGAGATCGACCAGCTGAGCCAGGAGGGAAGCTGTTTGTTTACACCTTGGCGGCCCTCCTCCTATTGGTGGGTTTGGTGGCTGGTGGTGGGTTGGGTAGTCGCTGGTTGGTATGGAGGCTGGCGGTGGGTTGGGTAGTTGCTGGTTGGTATGGTGGCTGGCGGTGGGTTGGGTAGTTGCTGGTTGGTATGGTGGCTGGCAGTGGGTTGGGTAGTCGCTGGTTGGTATGGTGGCTGGCGGTGAGTTGGGTAGTCGCTGGTTGGTATGGTGGCTGGTGGTGGGTTGGATAGTTGCTGGTTGGTATGGTGGCTGGTGGTGGGTTGGGTAGTTGCTGGTTGGTATGGTGGCTGGCGGTGGGTTGGGTAGTTGCTGGTTGGTATGGTGGCTGGCGGTGGGTTGGGTAGTCGCTGGTGGGTTTGGTGGCTGGCGGTGGGGTTCGGTAGTCGCTGGTTGGTATGGTGGCTGGTTGTGGGTTGGGTAGTTGCTGCTTGGTATGGTGGCTGGCGGAGGGTTGGGTAGTCGCCGGTTGGTATGGTGGCTGGCAGTGGGTTGGGTAGTCTCAGGTTGGCATGGTGGCTGGCAGTGGGTTGGGTAGTCGCTGGTTGATATGGTGGCTGACGGTGGGTTGGGTAGTTGCTGGTTGGTATGGTGGCTGGCGGTGGGGTTGGGTAGTTGCTGGTTGGTATGGTGGCTGACGGTGGGTTGGGTAGTTGCTGGTTGGTATGGTGGCTGACGGTGGGTTGAGTAGTTGCTGGTTGGTATGGTGGCTGGCGGTGGGGTTGGGTAGTTGCTGGTTGGTATGGTGGCTGACGGTGGGTTGGGTAGTTGCTGGTTGGTATGGTGGCTGACGGTGGGTTGGGTAGTTGCTGGTTGGTATGGTGGCTGACGGTGGGTTGGGTAGTTGCTGGTTGGTATGGTGGCTGACGGTGGGTTGGGTAGTTGCTGGTTGGTATAGTGGCTGGTGATTGGTATGGTATCTGCTGGTGAGTTTGGTAGCTGGTGGTGGATTGGGAAGCTACTAATTAGTATATTTCGTTTTGTTGGGGCCAGGAAGCCTGTATTCACCTAGTTGTACTTGCGGGGCTGAGCTCTGCTTTTTCGGACCGCCTCTCAACTGTCAATCAGTCAACTGTTACTAACTACTAACTAACTTCCCCCCCCCCCCACACACACACACACACCCAGGAAGCAGCCCGTAGCAGCTGTCTAACTCCCAGGTACCTATTTACTGCTAGGTAACAGGGGCATCAGGGTGAAAGAAACTCTGCCCATTTTGTTTCTCGATGGCGCCGGGAATCGAACCCTGATCCATAGGATTACGTGTACAGGGTGCTGTCTACTCAGCCACCGTCCCCATGCCTGTATTTACAGGCATGTGTCGAGGTCCTCCATGAACAAACTACTGACCCTCTCCAGTTTGACCTTGAGGGGATCCTCTCTCCAAGTGCTTAACTACTTGGGCTGATCAATAGAGCAACGGTCTCGCTTCATACAGGTCGCCGTTCAATCCCCCTGTAACGTACGTTTATGTTACGTTGTTGGGTAGATTAGATACACATTGTTTAGTGAATTTTCATATTTATTTAGTAGTCTTGATTACAGTAGTCGGTTGGTGGCATTGTTGTAAACGCTCAGACGGAGCTTGGAGCAGACCAGAGAGCTAAGTGAGGGCCGGAGTCCCGGAGCTCTATGTGGGAGAGCGTGGCGGCTCGATTGGGAATTGCAAGTGTCTGAACTCGGGGAGCCAGAGCGTTAATTGTAGCTCGATGCGATCGTAGTCTGCTGTCTGCTCTGTGTCGAAGCTGTAGCGTCTTGGGTCGATTAAAACTGTACACACCGAGTGTTACATTGTTGACTGTGGAAATTGTACTGTCCGCTATTCCTCTTATCGCTTGCTTATATGGTGACTACACCTCGGCTCCCTCCAACAAGATGAGAAGAGTATTACCTGTAATTGGGGAAAGGATTGTAGTTTCTTTAATTAGTGCTAATTAGTTATGCTATTAAGATAATGAGATAATGGAGCGAGTATAAGATTAACTCGCTACACCCCGATCGTCCAAGCGGTTGGGCACCATTCCTTTCCCTCGTCCCAGCCCAAATCCTTATCCTGATCCCTTCCAAGTGCTATATAGTCGTAATGGCTTGGCGCTTTCCCCTGATAATTCCCTGCCTCCCTCCCTCCAGGGGGCAATGTCAGTTACCTAATTCCCGGGTATTTATTTACTGCAAGGTGAACGGTGGCAATAGATTGCAGTCATTGCAATTCTCCGTGGTGTAGTGGTAAGACACTCGCCTGGCGTTCCGCGAGCGCAATGTCATGGGTTCGTATCCTGGCCGGGGAGGATTTACTGGGCGCAATTCCTTAACTGTAGCCTCTGTTTAACGCAACAGTAAAATGTGTACTTGGATGAAAAAACGATTCTTCGCGGCAGGGGATCGTATTCCAGGGACCTGCCCGAAACGCTACGCGTACTAGTGGCTGTACAAGAATGTAACAACTCTTGTATATATCTCAAAAAAAAAAAATGAAAGGAAATGCGCCCAGCCATTTTAGTCCAGGCCGGGAATCGAACCAGATTGTGAGTATGGTAACCGATATGGTAGCTGGCAGTAGGTTTGAGAACTGGTGATAAGTTTGGCAGCTGGTGATGGCTTTGGCAGTTAGGTGGCGAATTTTTTAGAGCTGGTGGTGGGTCTGGTAGCTGAAGGTGGGTTTGGTGGCTGGTGGTGGGTCTGGTAGCTGAAGGTGGGTTTGGTGGCTGGTGGTGGGTCTGGTAGCTGGTGGTGGTTTGGTGGCTGGTGGTGGGTCTGGTAGCTGGTGGTGGGTCTGGTGGCTGGGTGGTGGTGGGTCTGGTAGCTGGTGGTGGTTTGGTGGCTGGTGGTGGGTCTGGTGGCTGGAGGTGGGTTTAGTGGCTGGGTTGTGGGTCTGGTAGCTGGTGGTGGTTTGGTGGCTGGTGGTGGGTCTGGTAGCTGGTGGTGGGTCTGGTAGCTGAAGGTGGGTTTGGTGGCTGGTGGTGGGTCTGGTAGCTGAAGGTGGGTTTGGTGGCTGGTGGTGGGTCTGGTAGCTGGTGGTGGTTTGGTGGCTGGTGGTGGGTCTGGTAGCTGGTGGTGGGTCTGGTGGCTGGGTGGTGGTGGGTCTGGTAGCTGGTGGTGGTTTGGTGGCTGGTGGTGGGTCTGGTGGCTGGAGGTGGGTTTAGTGGCTGGGTTGTGGGTCTGGTGGCTGGTGGTGGGTCTGGTAGCTAAAGGTGGGTTTGGTGGCTGGGTGGTGGTGGGTCTGGTGGCTGGTGGTGGGTCTGGTAGCTGGTGGTGGTTTCGTGGCTGGTGGTGGGTCTGGTAGCTGGAGGTGGGTTTGGTGGCTGGTGGTGGGTTTGGTGGCTGGTGGTGGGTCTGGTAGCAGGTGGTGGGTCTGGTAGCTGGAGGTGGGTCTGGTGGCTGGTGGTGGGTCTGGTGGCTGGAGGTGGGTTTGGTGGCTGGTGGTGGGTTTGGTGGCTGGTGGTGGGTCTGGTAGCAGGTGGTGGGTCTGGTAGCTGGAGGTGGGTCTGGTGGCTGGTGGTGGGTCTGGTGGCTGGAGGTGGGTTTGGTGGCTGGTGGTGGGTCTGGTAGCTGGTGGTGGGTCTGGTAGCTGGTGGTGGGTCTGATAGCTGGAGGTGGGTTTGGTGGCTGGTGGTGGGTTTGGTGGCTGGTGGTGGGTCTGGTAGCTGGTGGTGGGTCTGGTGGCTGGAGGTGGGTTTGGTGGCTGGTGGTGGGTCTGGTAGCTGGTGGTGGGTCTGGTAGCTGGTGGTGGGTCTGGTGGCTGGTGGTGGGTTTGGTGGCTGGTGGTGGGTCTGGTAGCTGGAGGTGGGTTTGGAGGTGGGTCTGGTGGCTGGTGGTGGGTCTGGTAGCTGGTGATGGGTCTGGTAGCTGGTGGTGGGTCTGGTAGCTGGTGGTGGGTCTGGTGGCTGGTGGTGGGTCTGGTAGCTGAAGGTGGGTCTGGTAGCTGGAGGTGGGTTTGGTGGCTGGTGGTGGGTCTGGTAGCTGGTGGTGGGTCTGTTGGCTGGTGGTGGGTCTGGTAGCTGGTGGTGGGTCTGGTAGCTGGTGGTGGGTCTGGTAGCTGGTGGTGGGTCTGGTAGCTGGTGGTGGGTCTGTTGGCTGGTGGTGGGTCTGGTAGCTGGTGGTGGGTCTGGTAGCTGGTGGTGGGTCTGGTAGCTGGTGGTGGGTCTGGTAGCTGGTGGTGGGTCTGGTGGCTGGTGGTGGGTCTGGTAGCTGGTGGTGGGTTTGGTGGCTGGTGGTGGGTCTGGTGGCTGGTGGTGGGTCTGGAAGCTGGTGGTGGGTTTGGTGGCTGGTGGTGGGTCTGGTGGCTGGTGGTGGGTCTGGAAGCTGGTGGTGGGTCTGGTGGCTGGTGGTGGGTCTGGTAGCTGGTGGTGGGTCTGGTAGCTGGTGGTGGGTCTGGTGGCTGGTGGTGGGTCTGGTGGCTGGTGGTGGGTTTGGTGGCTGGTGGTGGGTCTGGTGGCTGGTGGCTGGTGGTGGGTTTGGTGGCTGGTGGTGGGTCTGGTGGCTGGTGGTGGGTCTGGTAGCTGGTGGTGGGTCTGGTAGCTGGTGGTGGGTCTGGTGGCTGGTGGTGGGTCTGGTAGCTGGTGGTGGGTCTGGTGGCTGGTGGTGGGTCTGGTAGCTGGTGGTGGGTCTGGTAGCTGGTGGTGGGTCTGGTAGCTGGTGGTGGGTCTGGTGGCTGGTGGTGGGTCTGGTGGCTGGTGGTGGGTCTGGTAGCTGGTGGTGGGTCTGGTAGCTGGTGGTGGGTCTGGTGGCTGGTGGTGGGTCTGGTAGCTGGTGGTGGGTCTGGTAGCTGGTGGTGGGTTTGGTGGCTGGTGGCTGGTGGTGGGTCTGGTGGCTGGTTTTGGGTCTGGTAGCTGGTGGTGGGTTTGGTGGCTGGTGGCTGGTGGTGGGTCTGGTGGCTGGTGGTGGGTCTGGTAGCTGGTGGTGGGTTTGGTGGCTGGTGGCTGGTGGTGGGTCTGGTGGCTGGTTTTGGGTCTGGTAGCTGGTGGTGGGTCTGGTGGCTGGTGGTGGGTCTGGTAGCTGGTGGTGGGTCTGGTAGCTGGTGGTGGGTCTGGTAGCTGGTGGTGGGTTTGGTGGCTGGTGGTGGGTCTGGTGGCTGGTGGTGGGTCTGGTGGCTGGTGGTGGGTTTGGTGGCTGGTGGTGGGTCTGGTGGCTGGTGGTGGGTTTGGTGGCTGGTGGTGGGTCTGGTGGCTGGTGGTGGATCTGGTGGCTGGTGGTGGTTCTGGTGGCTGGTGGTGGGTCTGGTGGCTGGTGGTGGGTCTGGTAGCTGGTGGTGGGTCTGGTGGCTGGTGGTGGGTCTGGTAGCTGGTGGTGGGTCTGGTGGCTGGTGGTGGGTCTGGTGGCTGGTGGTGGGTCTGGTAGCTGGTGGTGGGTTTGGTGGCTGGTGGTGGGTTTGGTGGCTGGTGGTGGGTCTGGTGGCTGGTGGTGGGTCTGGTAGCTGGTGGTGGGTTTGGTGGCTGGTGGTGGGTTTGGTGGCTGGTGGTGGGTTTGGTGGCTGGTGGTGGGTCTGGTGGCTGGTGGTGGGTCTGGTAGCTGGTGGTGGGTTTGGTGGCTGGTGGTGGGTTTGGTGGCTGGTGGTGGGTCTGGTGGCTGGTGGTGGGTCTGGTAGCTGGTGGTGGGTCTGGTGGCTGGTGGTGGGTCTGGTAGCTGGTGGTGGGTCTGGTGGCTGGTGGTGGGTCTGGTAGCTGGTGGTGATTTGGTGGCTGGTGGTGGGTCTGGTAGCTGGTGGTGGGTCTGGTGGCTGGGTGGTGGTGGGTCTGGTAGCTGGTGGTGGGTCTGGTGGCTGGTGGTGGGTCTGGTAGCTGGTGGTGGGTCTGGTGGCTGGAGGTGGGTCTGGTAGCTGGTGGTGGGTCTGGTAGCTGGTGGTGGGTCTGGTAGCTGGTGGTGGGTCTGGTAGCTGGTGGTGGGTCTGGTAGCTGGTGGTGGGTGTGGTAGCTGGTGGTGGGTCTGGTAGCTGGTGGTGGGTCTGGTAGCTGGTGGTGGGTCTGGTGGCTGGTGGTGGGTCTGGTAGCTGGTGGTGGGTCTGGTGGCTGGTGGTGGGTCTGGTGGCTGGAGGTGGGTCTGGTAGCTGGTGGTGGGTCTGGTGGCTGGTGGTGGGTCTGGTAGCTGGTGGTGGGTCTGGTGGCTGGTGGTGGGTCTGGTAGCTGGTGGTGGGTCTGGTGGCTGGTGGTGGGTCTGGTAGCTGGTGGTGGGTCTGGTAGCTGGTGGTGGGTCTGGTAGCTGGTGGTGGGTCTGGTGGCTGGTGGTGGGTCTGGTAGCTGGTGGTGGGTCTGGTGGCTGGTGGTGGGTCTGGTAGCTGGTGGTGGGTCTGGTGGCTGGTGGTGGGTCTGGTAGCTGGTGGTGGGTAGATATTGCCATGGTTGGGTTGTTGTTGTTGTTAAAGATTCGCTACCTGGAACAAAAAGTTCCAAGTAACACGGGCTATGGTGAGCCCGTAGATAGTTCATGGTTGGGATGGTAACTGGTGATGGGATTGGTAGCAGGTGGTGGGATTTTGGTAGCTTTTACCTGAGTTTACCTAAGGGTCACTAATGTTCTAGTGGCCTCGACGAGGACAGGAAGCTGGCGTCTTGTCAAAGGTCCCCCATTAACTTGTCCTGATGATTTTGTTCAAGTTTTTTTAGTTAAGTTCATTTATTATGCACCCCATACCCATCTTGTGGACGGTAGTGGAAAGGGTTACAGAGGCACATAATGGGCTCAGGGACTGAACCCCACAATTCATTTAGCTAAGCAAGTTACAATCTTGATGAGCTAGTTACAAAATTCAGTATAACTCGTCACATCATCAATGGGTTCGAGACCGACCACAATCGAGATGGATCGTCAGTTTCTAAATTAAGCAACTGACATATGTGGAGAGCTAGTGTCACAATTGATATGTTTGTCCTGCACACCGCCCCGCATCCAGTGGGCAGCCGTGGATAGGTTACAATCACTTAGTTACTACCTACAGTTAGCAAACTGGGGATATAGACCGACCACAAGTACAGTTTGTCAATTAAGCAACTGACATATGTAGAGAGCTATGAGAGGCACTCTTGTATACATGGTATACAAGAGTGCTTCCCATGCCCTTGCGCCACCCATAGCTCTGCTGTTCAACCATCAATACATTCGATATAACAAATACAGTCACTGAGAAGGTATCGACGAAATACATGCAGACTTCGTTATACAAGCCCCTTGGGAATCTCTGCCAGCAGACTTTAAGATTATGGTTATTGAAGGAAAAAGAACCAGACAAATCCTCATCTGCTACGTAACATTGCACAGATGCATATAGAAGCAAACTTGGCATCTGACAGCTTCACTTACTTCACAGATGGATCAGTAGACCAGCAGGGACAAGAAACCGGAGCTGCAGTTAAAGCAGGAAACTCTGTAAATAGTTGGAGACTCAAACGGGTGTTCAACTTTACAAACAGAGATGCTAGCCATTCAAAAGGTTTTGGAACATGCTCTTGTTTTTTTTTTTTTTTTTTTTGCAGGGATATTCCTGCGCGGGCCCTAAGCCTCTGGCTGACCCACTAAGTGTTGCTTGTTTCTGTTTTACTTGGGCGGAGTATGAGTATTTATGACTCGTATGGTCGCTTCAGTAAGATTTTGCCCAATGTGTTTAACAACTTCTTCTGCTCTGTTGAATCTAAGTTGAAATATTAATGGATATGTAACTGTGCACTGTGTTAGATAATGTTCCAGTGGTCTGTCGGGCATTTCTCCACAGTGCTGACATTTCCTTTCATCTTCCGGAACCTGTAAGCCTATTTCCCATGCACATAGGTATCCAAGCCTGATGCTATGTAAGTGTACTTCTGTTGCTCTACTGCTCCCTTTCATCAAACTAAGTGGTTCGTAGTTGGTTGAATTCTTGTACCAACCCGCAGATCCTGATGTTGCAACTGCTGTGTTGTGGTCACTGTACATCTCCTGCATTGCTCTGTTTCTAATTACTTTCTTAATCCGTGAAAGACTCTGTGGTATGTAAATGTCTACATTTCTTCTCTTAGTTGCAAGTTTTGCAGCTTATTTATTTATTTATTTATTTATTTATTTATTTATTTATTTATTTATTTATATATATACAAGAAGGTACATTGGGTTTGTGAGAATACATTGGATAGTACAGTATTTACACTCTTGTAAAGCCACTAGTACGCGCAGCGTTTCGGGCAGGTCCTTAATCTAACAGATAATTTTAAGTAGGTAATTTCTATCAGAATTGATAAATGATAAAGATAAATTGCAAGAGAAAAATGAGATGAGAGAGCTTAATAAGTATATTAAAGCACATTGTTATATTAAAGCTCTGATTTATTACATTGACAGCTTGATTAGTAATTTAAACAAGATTTATAAACACCATACAGCAGATTGACGGCACATATAAGAAGACAGCAATGATCACAATGGTAAAGTTGTTCAGATTGGGAACATAAAGGTTGGGAGATTGGGTAGCAATAGATACAGTGCAATTTTAAGGCAAAAAGTGAAAAACTATGAAGATGAAATTAGGTACTTTTTAGTATTGATTTTGAATGATGTAAAAGTTGGACAGCTTTTCAATTCAATAGGGAGTGAGTTCCATAAACTGGGTTCCTTTATTTGCATAGAGTGTTTACACAGATTAAGTTTAACTCTGGGGATATTAAAGAGATATTTATTTCTGGTGTGGTGATAATGGGTCCTATTGGATCTGTCCAGGGAGAGCTTCAGAGCAGGATTTGCGTTTAAGAACAGGGTTTTGTAAATGTTGTTGACACAAGAGAATTTGTGGAGTGAGATTATGTTTAGCATGTTTAGGGAGTTAAACAAGGGGGATGTGTGTTGTCTGAAAGCAGAATTTGATATTATTCTGATAGCAGATTTTTGCTGGGTGATGATGGACTTGAGGTGGTTTGCAGTGGTTGAACCCCATGCACAGATACCATAGTTGAGATAGGGATAGATTAGTGCATAATATAGAGAGATGAGAGCAGAGTTAGGTACATAATATCTGATTTTGGAGAGTATACCAACTGTTTTAGAGACTTTCTTAGCTATGTGTTGTATGTGGGTACTGAAGTTGAGTCTCTTGTCTAGGAATAGGCCAAGAAACTTTCCATCATTTTTATTGCTAATGTTTACATTGTCTATCTGAAGCTGAATTGCATTTGTAGATTTGCTTCCAAATAGGATGTAGTAGGTCTTTTCTATGTTAAGTGTTAGTTTGTTGGTTGACATCCATAAGTGAACTTTTTTTAGTTCATTATTAACAACATCATTTAGTGTATGTGGGTTGGGGTTGGAGTAGATGAGGGTAGTATCATCAGCAAACAAAATAGGTTTCAGAATGTTAGAGACATTAGGCAGATCATTGATGTATATAAGAAATAGGAGAGATCCCAAGATGCTGCCCTGTGGCACTCCAACGGTTATTGGTAGAGTGGGAGAGGTTATATCTTTGATGGCTACACATTGGTGTCTATCACTAAGATAGGATTGGATATAGTCCAGTGCATGGCCTCGGATTCCATAATGATGGAGTTTACATAAGAGGTAATCGTGATTAACAGTATCAAAGGCCTTTCTCAGGTCAATGAAGAGTCCAATCGGAAACTCATTTTTGTCAAGGGCTGAGTAAATTATATCAAGGAGACTAATAATTGCATCGCTGGTACTCTTTTGGGAGCGGAAGCCAAACTGACAGGGGCTAAGAATGTCGAATTTTACGAGATAGGAGTAGAGCTGTTTGTAGATAATTTTTTCAAATATTTTTGATAGTATGGGTAGGTTCGATATTGGTCTATAGTATATAGCTTCGTTATATATAGCTATAGCTATATATAGCGTTATATAAAGCTATAGCTCTATATAGCGTTATATATAGCTATAGCTTCGTCTGCAATGTCATTTCCAATTATTCCCACATGACTTGGCACCCAGTTGATAAGTACCCGTCGGCCTTGTCGTTTGAGTGTTTGCATTAATGATATGACATTTGTGATCAGATGTATGTTATCACATATGTGTTCTTGTTGCAAGGTTTCAATTACGGTTCTCGAATCTGTGTGTATGATAACATGTTGTCAGTGTTCAGCAAGAGCATGTTCCAGAACCTTTTGAATGGCTAGCATCTCTGTTTGTACAGTTGAACACCCATTTGAGTCTCTAACTATTTATAGTTTCCTGCTTTAACTGCAGCTCCGGTTTCTTGTCCCTGCTGGTCTACTGATCCATCTGTGAAGTAAGTGAAGCTGTCGGATGCCAAGTTTGCTTCTATATGCATCTGTGCAATGTTACGCAGCAGATGAGGATTTGTCTGGTTCTTTTTCCTTCAATAACCATAATCTTAAAGTCTGCTGGCGGAGATTCCCAAGGGGATTGCATAACAAAGTCTGCATGTATTTCATCGACACCCTTCTCAGTGACTGTGTTTGTTATATCATGTTATCATTCATACAGATTCGAGAACTGCCATTGAAACCTTGCAACAAGAACACATACATGACAACATCCATCTGATAACAAATGTCATATTATTAATGCAACACTCAGACGTCAAGGCCGTCGGGTACTTATCAACTGGATGCCAAGTCATGTTTATTTATTTATATACAATAAGGTACATTGGGAGTTAAGAGAGTACATAGTTTAGATAGTTTAGTTCATATATTATGCACCCCATACCCATCTTGTGGGCGTCAGTGGTAATGATGATTTTACATTCTTGTAAAACATCTATGGTTCATCCAATTAAATCAGCAGACTTCTAGATGTTACTACTGCTCGGCTTAGACTCGGTTACAAGTACCTCTGGGAATTCTCATTATCTGTTGATGTAGACCTGACCAAATGTAAACTGTGTCAACAAAATTATTCGCACACCCTCCGTCACTATGTGATGGAGTGCGAAAAGATACGTGAATTTAGAGACAATTCTATAACCAATGTTCCAGCGATGTGTCAATATTTCATTCAAAATGATCTGCTACCAGAAATTTTAGCCAAATATCCCCAGTTTGCTAACTGTAGGTAGTAACTGAGTGATTGTAACCTATCCACCGCTGCCCACTGGATGGGGGGCGGTGTGCAGGACAAACATATCAATTGTGACACTAGCTCTCCACATATGTCAGTTGCTTAATTTAGAACCTGTACTTGAGGTCGATCTCGAACCCATTGTTGATGTGACGACTTATATTGAATTTTGTAACTAGCTCATCAAGATTGTAACTTGCTTAGCTAAATGAACTGTGGGGTTCAGTCCCTGAGCCCATTATGTGCCTCTGTAACCCTTTCCACTACCGCCCACAAGATGGGTATGGGGTGCATAATAAATGAACTAATCTGAGTATTCTGGTAGTGGCTCAGCCTCACTAACCTGCCAGATGTGTCTATAGCCAAGGCGAATTCGCGCAATGACTACATCACATTGCCTGGTCCGGTTACTGTGCTGACCATACAGTTAGTTAAGTTCATTTATTATGCACCCCATACCCATCCCGTGGGCGGTAGTGGAAAGGGTTACAGAGGCACATAATGGGCTCAGGGACTGAACCCCACAGTTCATTTAGCTAAGCAAGTTACAATCTTGATGAGCTAGTTACAAAATTCAATATAAGTCGTCACATCAACAATGGGTTCGAGATCGACCTCAAGTACAGGTTCTAAATTAAGCAACTGACATATATGGAGAGCTAGTGTCACAATTGATATGTTTGTCCTGCACACCGCCCCCCATCCAGTGGGCAGCGGTGGATAGGTTACAATCACTCAGTTACTACCTACAGTTAGCAAACTGGGGATATTTGGCTAAAATTTCTGGTAGCAGATCATTTTGAATGAAATATTGACACATCGTTGGAACATTGGTTATAGAATTGTCTCTAAATTCACGTATCTTTTCGCACTCCATCACATAGTGACGGAGGGTGTGCGAATAATTTTGTTGACACAGTTTACATTTGGTCAGGTCTACATCAACAGATAATGAGAATTCCCAGAGGTACTTGTAACCGAGTCTAAGCCGAGCAGTAGTAACATCTAGAAGTCTGCTGATTTTATTGGATGATCCATAGATGTGTGGCTCTTCTTGCATGATAGTATGATGATAGATGAAATTACTGGTGTCAATTTCACTTTGCCTCAGATCTACAAGATCTTGTTGAAGTTCTCGGTGTACTGCTGCTCTCAGATTGCTCATTGACAATCCAAGGTTACACTCAACGGCTCCTTTAAAGGCAGATTCTTTGGCTAACTTATCAGCTCTATCATGCATTCGGAGGCCAACATGAGATGGAGACCACATGAAATGGACTCTGTTACCATCCTTAATAATTTTGTTGTATTTGTGTCTAGCTTCGGACACGAGCATGTTACAGCTATGTCTTAAAAGAGTTGAGAGCATTTAAGGATGATAAGGAGTCACTTACAATTAATGTATCAAGTTTGGAGACTTGTACACATTTCAGTGCAAGGATCAAGGCAAATAGTTCGGTCTGAAGGGTAGAGGCCCAGTTGTTTATACGGACTCCCTACTCAAAGTACAAGCCATCGCCCATTGTCAGAACAACTGCACTTCCAGCTGCACCCGTGGTGCGGTGTAGGGAACCATCAGTGTATATGATTTGAGAGAGAGAATGCTCTGTGGACAGAGCATCAATATGGTTTAAGACGTTGAGCTTTGCCTCAAGACGAAGCTTGGGCTAATCTCTAATTTGTTTCTTGGGTGGAAAGGGAGGGATTAAAACTGGAAAGGGTGTAACCTCCCACGGTGCAGGAAAGTGCCGTTGTTGTTTCTCTTGGTATAAACCTGATACATTTTGAGATCATTCCCAGTTTTAGTTATCCATCTGGAACAATGCTGACCTTCAATAAAGAAATTCTCGAGGGCTTCTGTGCAAGGGTTAGGATGAGTTAGCCTAAGCATTTTTATACCAATTTGGCAGTTAGTTTCAGTAACACGATCAACAACGCTCGGAATATTAAGTTCCTTTCTCATGTTAAGTATCTTTGTGGTACGAGGGCACCGAAGGATTGTGGTACGAGGGCACCCTCAAGGCTTCGTTCTGCAATTTTTCAAGCCCTCCAAGCTTTCTTTCAGGCATCAAAACAACAGAGGTGCAGCATAATCCACTAAAGATCTGATGTATGCAAGGTACATCATTTTGACAATTCTGACATTGGCACCATAGCCTGAGTGATAACCTGCAACAGCCTTGAGAGCTCGGAGCCTCTCTTTATACTGACGACAGAGTCTGAATACAACAGGACCATACAGTGGCACCTCAAGGCCAAGGTATTTGAATCTGTTTACATAGTCAAGCTGGGAGCCATCAGACAGTTGCATCTTGCGAACAGCTCCTCCCTGCCTGGGTGGGCGCCGATTTAGTATCTTTGTTTTCTCTGCTGAGATGACTAAACCTAGGTCCTGACATGAGTCTAATACAGAGTTAAGAGTGTTCTGCGTGTTAGCATACCCAGTGGTGTGTATCATTATATCATCAGCATAGCTAATGATGTGGACGTTGGGTTTGCTCGGTACAGAGTTTAACAGCGTGTTTATTAAGATATTAAATAAGGTAGGACTGAGGACACCACCCTGCGGGGTACCTAGTCCAAAGTCTCTTGTTACACTCCTATGCCCCTGGAAAAATACAGATGACTTCCTGTTGGATAAGTAACCCCTGATCCAACAAAGAAGCCGACCACCAATATTCATTCTTGCAAGCTCACTCAAGATAACATGTCTATTTGCAATATCAAAGACAGACTTAAGATCTAGGAAGGTGGTATATGACTTTTCAGTGTGCAGGGTAAGAAAGGTGGTGATGCAATGATGCACACTCCTTCCATGCATGAAGCCATATATCTGGGGGGATAGCATGGTTCTTATTCTATGGAGGAGACGGTTTAGGACCATTCTTTCGAATGTTTTGCAAATGCAGCTTGTAGGGAAATTGGGCGGAAAGCATTCTCTTGATTTGGCTTGGGAATTGGAATGATTATACTGTTGGTCCAAGAGTTAGGAAGCTCCCCTGTAACATAGCTCATATTATACAGCTCAAACAGGGGATTCCCTGGTACTAAAGGGAGCAGACGCAATATGTCATAAGTGATACCATCTTCACCGGGGGATGTGGTTTTGCCTTTGTTTAGGGCCGCGAGTAATTCAAACTCAGTAAATGGCACGTTGCATTCATCTTCCTTGTGGAGCATGAAGTCAACGAGCCTTTCTCGATCTCCGTAACCAGCATTTAATCTGAACTGTATGTCTGGGGGAAGATTATTGAAGCTAGAGGTGGTTGCCCAAGCATCGACTAACTCGTTTGCTCTGTGTAGAGGGTGAGGGTGTGCTACTTGGCCGATCTTATCGCCTTTAAGGGGGTTTCTCCCCGGAATTATGAGAGTTGTTGTAGGGTATTCATAATTTATTATCCTGATACATGTGAAAGGTGCTGCACCTAGGCCAAGTTTCAGCATCTCAGCCTAAATAGAGAAGGAGAAAAAAAAAAAAAAAAAAAAATTCAACAATGTTCAATTGCTTTCACAGCCCACAATTGTGAACCAAAATCATTTCTACGACACTCGCTATGACCTTACTATATAATAAAGATTTGGTAGTATGATCTTTATCCCAGATGTATTTAGTGCAATAATACAGATTTTTAAAAGTTTCCCAAAAACGTATGCAACAAAATGAAGTGTATCATTATTTATAAAATCAATAAATCTACGTAGATAAGAAAAGCTACATGTGTTTTTAGAGGCGTAAACTCTACATATAATGTGCAAGTTTCATGTAAATTGAATAATAAATAAAGGCTGTGAAGGCAGATCTAGTTGTAAAAGTTGGAGATGCGTAGCGCGCGCGACAAGTTACTCTACTCGCGGTCACTCGTGACAATGCGTGATTTACCAGCTCGTACCTTCTATGGAGAGCTCGCATGCATCTAGCTTTCAATGCTTTTCTCTTGTTCGTTTGGTAAGTCATATTGCAGTACAAATAGCAAAAATAGCATGTTCTGGGAGATATTGTGAGAGCGCGTCAGCATACATCCTCTCTCCAAGAGAGACGCAGTCACTGAGGGCCTGAGCCACATACCACCCCTCTCTCTCTCACGATACTGTTGCCAATGAGTGAGTTTATATTCATTTTATGCATAACATGTTATTTTCAACGCTATTACGAAAAATAAGACTTCTACAACGTAAGATACAATACCCCGCGGCGCACTCACGCCGCGAGGACCAGATTCACGAAAGTTGCAGCGGGAAATTTGACTCTAATTACGTTATTTTTCAAGATATCATTAAACGGTTTGGACCACAGTGTTGCCAGAACGTTGTAGTATTTTTCGTAATTTTTCGTAAATATTCCATTTTTCATCGGATTTTCGGGTACCATGACCCCTTAATTCTTTTAATATCCTTCCATGCCTGGCTGAGGAGGGTGTGAGAGTTGAGACTGTTAACAAAAGTTTCCCAGTTATCTTGCCTGAGCTCTGTCATGCGCTCCCTCGCCTTGGCTAGGGCTTTCTGAAAGAGCTTGAGCATTGCTGGCGTGCATGTTTCCCTATATGCAAGCCCAACTCGTCTGGCAGTGCGTTTCAAAGTACGCAGTTTGGGGTCATTGTAATAGGCATGGCGTTTATTACCTTTCATATTGTTCCGACTATTGGATAATAATAATAATAATAATAATAATAATAATAATAATAATAATAATAATAATAATAATAATAATATTTTATTTAGGAAAAGTGCATACATAGATACAGTTACAAACATTCTGATTGATTTATAGATAGGGGTAGTATGTACAATACCTACCGCCACTAGTACGCATAGCGTTTCGGGCAAGGTGAGGTGGGGGGAAAAACAGTTAGACTAAAACTTAAAAGTAATTGAGCTCAAAGTATAAACTGTGTTGAAAGAAAAAATAAAATAAAAGATACAAAAAGGATGGGGTGGAACATGGGCAGTCAGGTTAATGTGATTTACTCTCTATGTATTATTATTATTATTACTATTATTGTTGTTGGCTATTCATGTAATGCTTAATTTGGCTGAAAACAGTGTAGTAAACAGCATAATTATCCCCGACTCCTTTTCCTCGTCACAAGCTTTAAATGGCTTGTAATCAAACTATACCGTGCTTGTGTGTAAACCAGCCACAGATACATATGCGTACTTAACTAAATAGTCAATCATTTTGCTGTGGGTCCCATCAGACAATGGCCAGCAAGACATAATAATATAATAATAATAATAATAATAATAATAATAATAATAATAAGATGGTGCAGGGGGCCGACCTAAAGGGTCAGCGAACATCTGAATGTTCTGTACTAGACCGTCGTTAACTGTCTGGACTGTGGAGGGATCATAAGTGCTGTACCACAATTGGAAAAGACATTGCAGACGAAGCTGCAAAACTTGCAACTAAGAGAAGAAATGTAGACATTTACATACCACAGAGTCTATCACAGATTAAGAAAGTAATTAGAAACGGAGCAATGCAGGAGATGTACAGTGACCACAACACAGCAGTTGCAACATCAGGATCTGCGGGTTGGTACAAGAATTCAACCAACTACGAACCACTTAGTTTGATGAAAGGGAGCAGTAGAGCAACAGTTTGCACACTTACATCGCATCAGGCTTGGATACCCATGTGCATGGGAAATAGGCTTACAGGTTCCAGAAGATGAGAGGAAATGTCAGCACTGTGGAGAAATGCCTGACAGACCTCTGGAACATTATCTAACACAGTGCACAGTTACAAATCCAATAAGATTTCAACTTAGATTCAACAGAGCAGAAGAAGTTGTTAAACACATTGGGCAAAATCTTACTGAAGCATACGTCAGGCTGCGAGCAGCCGCGTCCAACAGCCTTGTTGATCAGTCCAGCAACCAGGAGGCCTGGTCGACGACCGGGCCGCGGGGACGCTAAGCCCCGGAAGCACCTCAAGGCAACCTCAAAGTAAGCGACCATACGAGTAATAAATACTCATACTCCGCCCAAGTAAAACAGACACAAGCAACACTTAGTGGGCCAGCCTCATACTGTGTCTTGTAGTACCCATTTCCCCAAAAATAATTTTTCATATCTTTATTAATATTTAGCCTTTTCCTTTTAAAGTGGACTTGTTTTTTCCCCAGTGGTAATTCAACGTTCAAGGCAAAGTGGTCACTAAGTAGTTCCCGAACAACCCGAGCCTCCCCCATAATCCCCTGAGAGTTTAACATGCAGGCATAGTCAAGCCGTCCTCCCCTGATGTGAGTTGGTTCATTGTTTCCCAAGAGACAGGTATGTGGATGATCTTGTAGAAACTGTAACCACTTGACCCCATTAGCATTAATACTACCCACTGTCCCAAGGCTTGTGTGCCGAGCATTAAGGTCCCCAATGACCAGTGAAGGATTAGTGGAAGCAAGACGCATGGACCTAAGAAATTTAAATATTCCAATGATCAGCAAGTCAAGGGGTGGGAGAGAATGCTACGGAGTGCACATAAAGAATGGTTAAAAAATGGAATGAGGGATGAAGAGAAAAATACAATGTTGGAAGTGGCTAGGGAATGCAGTCAGGTGAGGAAGGAGGCGCGGGACAGATACTGGCAAGACTTTGCTCAGTCCATTGGTAATACTGAGAACCTTAAAGACATATGGAGAGCAGTAAACAAAATCAGAGGTTGTAAGACCAAATTCATTGCTCACTCAGATCCAGGGAAAGTTGCTAATGAGTTAGTAGATAAATGGGCAAGTGCTGCTGGTATGGAGTCCTTACCTGAAGACACGAGAGTCACCATTGAGTCATGGGAAAATATTAGAAATGGAGTAACTTTATGTGCCTTAAATACAAGATCTATAACATGCACTGAGATAACTCACGATGAGCTACTGGATGCTATAAAAAGTGGCAACTCTACTGCTCCGGGAAAAGATGGAGTAACGTATGACATACTTAATTATTTAGCCGGTATGAAACCTAGTCCCTTACTTGATTTGTTTAATATGAGTTATAGAGAGGGAAAGTTACCAAGAAAATGGAAAGAGGCTGTCATCATTCCTATCCCTAAGTCAAACGGTGGCTACAGACCTGTCTCCTTAATATCCTGCTTTTGTAAAATGATGGAAAGGATTTTGTTAAATAGGCTACTCTGCCTTGTAGGTGATAACATGTCCAGTAATTTCTTTGGTTTTATCAAAGGCAAAAGTACTGCGGATTGTCTCTTAAAGTGTTTGTCTAATGTGGATGACAATTGTAGAGTTTTTGTTGATCTACAAGGAGCGTTTGATAAAGCCAATGGGGAAGTAATCTTATACGAATTAGCCAATCTGGGAATAACAGGGAGATTGCTACACTGGATAAGGGATTATCTACAAGGCAGAAAAGGTCAGGTGTATTACCAGGGATACATGTCTGAGGAACGGAGGTTTCAGTTAGGTACCCCACAAGGGGGAGTATTAAGTCCCACCTTATTCAATGTATTAATGAACAGATTAGCATCAGAGATGTATCCTCCAGGGGTCACGACGATCATATATGCTGATGACATTCTTATACAAGGCACTTCTGGGAACAAAATTCAAACTGCTCTTAACATACTTGGTACAACCTGTCACAAGTTAGGCTTAGTTATAAATGCAGATAAAACCAAATACGAGTATAGGAAACGAAGAAATATAACACTTACTATAAATGGTGTGGAACTGAGCCGTGTTCAGAAGTACAAGTATCTGGGCATGTATGTTGGATACACATGTGAGAGTAAAAATGCTGAAATAAATCATATCAGCACCTTATGTAAAGCCCGTCTGCATCCTCTAAAAGCACTGGCTTTTTCTGGTAAAGGTGTTGGGGTACCTATCTTGCGGATGTTATACATAAGCACTGTTCGGTCCCTGATAGACTACGCAGCACCCGTTTTGTCTTACACAGGCCAAGGCAGAATTCAAAAAATAGAGCTGATACAGAACGAAGCTATGAGGATTATTCTTGGATGTCAAAGAAATGCAATGATTGAAATAATGAGAATGGAATTAAATTTACAGAGTGTGTGTGATAGAGTCCGTGACATTAACGCTAGAGTATCTATTCGTTTCATGCGGAGAAAAGGAGGGGATAAGCTGTTTGAGAGCGTTCAGACCTGCCTGAGTGACGTACACACTTCCAGGAAACTGAGGGAGACACGCTACACGAGGGGATTGGCTCATGACCTCAGGGAATACGATGTACTTGACTGCTGTAAACCCTCTCGACAGTGTAATATGTCTGCTTCCTGGAAAGTACAGAAAATAGACGTCGAAATTGTACCCCTCAATGTTAAAAAGATTCATCATGAATCGGGACAATTACGGTGTTTGTATGGAAGCATGATATCTCGGTTACCAAGAGGCAACAGTTTACATGTATATTGCGATGGGTCGGTGGCGGAGGATGGCAGGGCAGGGTGTGGTGTCCTAATAAGGGAATATACGGAGTTTGGGACTGGACAGGATAATTGAACTCCGGCTTAGTAATTATATATCATCCACACAAGCTGAACTGCAGGCCATTCTGGCGTGTTTGGAGGAAGTACGTCATGACGACAAAAATGTTTTTGTATTTGTCGATAGCCGAGGAGCACTGGAGTCCTTAAACAGTCGAAACCCAGTCTTCATGTCTATAGTTGAGGACTGTAAGAGAAGAATAACTGAGATACAGCTGAAAGGTTATAGTGTGAAATTCATGTGGATTCCATCTCATGTTGGAATAGTGCTCAACGAGGTGGTGGATGACTTGGCCAAACGTGCCACATCAAAACCACAAGTTGACATTGAATGTGAATTCACAATGAGACAAATAAGAAGCAAAATCAGAAATATTCAGGCACAGGCGGGAGTGGAGAGGAGAGAGATAATGTATGAGAGAAGTCAAACCATGCAACACTACATGTATGTGAGTCAAAACACCCATTTCACTTATAGTAAAAGGAGAAATGCTTAGAGTGACTCTGTGTACATGCGGCTCAGGCTTGGGTACAAATATTACTGGGAATATGGGATAGATGTTCATGATAATGACACGAAGTGTAAACTATGTGGTATGTTAAGGTCTCACACCCTTGCCCATTATGTTCTTGATTGTCCGTTGATTAATGTATATAGAAACACTGAGATGAGGACTGTTCCTGAACAAATAGCCTGGATGTGTCACAACGGAAAGGTTGATGATATTCTTGAGAGATATAAGAATTTTGCACCAAGATTGTAATATTTTGTTGAATTATCTGCAGGTGTCTTGCAAATTGTCTATACAGTATACCTAGGTCATAAAAGTATTTGTGTGTACGTCTGATACCATACTACTTGTGAAGGAGGAAATGTATATGTTTACCTCTCAGAATGTTTGGTAATATGTTTATTTGTGATGTGTGTCTATGTATATATTAACACGTTGTACTGAATGGGGTGAGAATAGCTTGAGCTACCTCATCCCTTTGTGTGTATTTTACCTCAATAAACTTATTTCAATTTCAATTTCAATTTCCCCAATATTAGTACTTAAGACATATATCCTCACCAGTGTGGTCACCTCTGTCAACTTATGTAGCTATCTGTTGATGTAAAACCTTGCTACACTGTTCCCTCTCACCTTACCTGATATGTTAGATTAAGGACCTGCCCTAAACGCGACCCGTTCTCGCAAATTCGTAAAGTCAATATTGACTTATTAACTACGTGCATAGGTGATATACTAAACATAATAGATACCCTTAAAAAGATTCATAGAAAACACCGACCTTACCTAACCTTGTTAGTATCTTAAGATAAGCATCTTATTGCTTCGTAATTACAATTATTACTTAACCTATACCTATTATAGGTTAGGTAATAATTGTAATTACGAAGCAATAAGGTGCTTATCTTAACATACTAAGTAGGTTAGGTAAGGTCGGTGTTTTATATTTTCTAATTAGTTTCACGTACTAATTTTTCTCCGGAATTCAACCCGCCAAATCGTTTAACAACCAGGTACCCATTCACTGCTGGGTGAACAGAGTCTACAGTTAAGGACTGGCGCCCAGTCAATCCTCCCCGGCCAGGATACGAACCCAGGCCATATAGCGCTCGCGAAGCACCGGGCGAGTGTTACACCACTGAACTGCAGACCATTCTGGCTGATTTAGAGGATGTTCAAGACGAAAAAGATGTTTTCTTACTTGTCGATAACCGAAGATTTATTTATTTATGGTGGGTGTTGCATGATGGGACGTTGTGTGGTGGGGTGTAGCATGATGGGACGTTGTGTGGTGGGGTGTTGCATGATGGGACGTTGTGTGGTGGGGTGTAGCATGATGGGACGTTGTGTGGTGGGTGTTGCATGATGGGACGTTGTGTGGTGGGGTGTTGCATGATGGGACGTTGTGGAGTGTTGCATGATGGGACGTTGTGTGGTGGGGTGTTGCATGCTGGGACGTTGTGTGGTGGAGTGTTGCATGATGGGACGTTGTGTGGTGGAGTGTTGCATGCTGGGACGTTGTGTGGTGGGTGTTGCATGCTGGGACGTTGTGTGGTGGAGTGTTGCATGCTGGGACGTTGTGTGGTGGAGTGTTGCATGCTGGGACGTTGTGTGGTGGGGTGTTGCATGCTGGGACGTTGTGTGGTGGGGTGTTGCATGATGGGACGTTGTGTGGTGGAGTGTTGCATGCTGGGACGTTGTGTGGTGGGTGTTGCATGCTGGGACGTTGTGTGGTGGAGTGTTGCATGCTGGGACGTTGTGTGGTGGAGTGTTGCATGCTGGGACGTTGTGTGGTGAGGTGTTGCATGATGGGACGTTGTGTGGTGGGGTGTTGCATGATGGGACGTTGTGTGGTGGGTGTTGCATGCTGGGACGTTGTGTGGTGGAGTGTTGCATGCTGGGACGTTGTGTGGTGGGTGTTGCATGATGGGACGTTGTGTGGTGGGTGTTGCATGCTGGGACGTTGTGTGGTGGGGTGTTGCATGCTGGGACGTTGTGTGGTGGGTGTTGCATGATGGGACGTTGTGTGGTGGGTGTTGCATGCTGGGACGTTGTGTGGTGGAGTGTTGCATGCTGGGACGTTGTGTGGTGGGTGTTGCATGATGGGACGTTGTGTGGTGGGGTGTTGCATGATGGGACGTTGTGTGGTGGGGTGTTGCATGATGGGACGTTGTGTGGTGGGTGTTGCATGCTGGGACGTTGTGTGGTGGAGTGTTGCATGCTGGGACGTTGTGTGGTGGGTGTTGCATGATGGGACGTTGTGTGGTGGGTGTTGCATGCTGGGACGTTGTGTGGTGGGGTGTTGCATGCTGGGACGTTGTGTGGTGGGTGTTGCATGATGGGACGTTGTGTGGTGGGTGTTGCATGCTGGGACGTTGTGTGGTGGAGTGTTGCATGCTGGGACGTTGTGTGGTGGGTGTTGCATGATGGGACGTTGTGTGGTGGGTGTTGCATGATGGGACGTTGTGTGGTGGGTGTTGCATGCTGGGACGTTGTGTGGTGGAGTGTTGCATGCTGGGACGTTGTGTGGTGGGTGTTGCATGATGGGACGTTGTGTGGTGGGTGTTGCATGATGGGACGTTGTGTGGTGGGTGTTGCATGCTGGGACGTTGTGTGGTGGGTGTTGCATGATGGGACGTTGTGTGGTGGGGTGTTGCATGCTGGGACGTTGTGTGGTGGAGTGTTGCATGCTGGGACGTTGTGTGGTGGGTGTTGCATGATGGGACGTTGTGTGGTGGGTGTTGCATGATGGGACGTTGTGTGGTGGGTGTTGCATGCTGGGACGTTGTGTGGTGGGTGTTGCATGATGGGACGTTGTGTGGTGGGTGTAGCATGATGGGACGTTGTGTGGTGGGTGTTGCATGATGGGACGTTGTGTGGTGGGTGTAGCATGATGGGACGTTGTGGGGTGTTGTGTTGCATGATGGGACGTTGTGTGGTGGGTGTTGCATGATGGGACGTTGTGTGGTGGGTGTTGCATGATGGGACGTTGTGGGGTGTTGTGTTGCATGATGGGACGTTGTGTGGTGGGTGTTGCATGATGGGACGTTGTGGGGTGTTGTGTTGCATGATGGGACGTTGTGTGGTGGGTGTTGCATGATGGGACGTTGTGTGGTGGGTGTTGCATGATGGGACGTTGTGTGGTGGGTGTTGCATGCTGGGACGTTGTGTGGTGGAGTGTTGCATGCTGGGACGTTGTGTGGTGGGTGTTGCATGATGGGACGTTGTGTGGTGGGTGTTGCATGATGGGACGTTGTGTGGTGGGTGTTGCATGCTGGGACGTTGTGTGGTGGAGTGTTGCATGCTGGGACGTTGTGTGGTGGGTGTTGCATGATGGGACGTTGTGTGGTGGGTGTTGCATGATGGGACGTTGTGTGGTGGGTGTTGCATGCTGGGACGTTGTGTGGTGGGTGTTGCATGATGGGACGTTGTGTGGTGGGGTGTTGCATGCTGGGACGTTGTGTGGTGGAGTGTTGCATGCTGGGACGTTGTGTGGTGGGTGTTGCATGATGGGACGTTGTGTGGTGGGTGTTGCATGATGGGACGTTGTGTGGTGGGTGTTGCATGCTGGGACGTTGTGTGGTGGGTGTTGCATGATGGGACGTTGTGTGGTGGGTGTAGCATGATGGGACGTTGTGTGGTGGGTGTTGCATGATGGGACGTTGTGTGGTGGGTGTAGCATGATGGGACGTTGTGGGGTGTTGTGTTGCATGATGGGACGTTGTGTGGTGGGTGTTGCATGATGGGACGTTGTGTGGTGGGTGTTGCATGATGGGACGTTGTGGGGTGTTGTGTTGCATGATGGGACGTTGTGTGGTGGGTGTTGCATGATGGGACGTTGTGGGGTGGTGTGTTGCATGATGGGACGTTGTGTGGTGGGTGTTGCATGATGGGACGTTGTGTGGTGGGTGTTGCATGATGGGACGTTGTGTGGTGGAGTGTAGCATGATGGGACGTTGTGTGGTGGGTGTTGCATGATGGGACGTTGTGTGGTGGGTGTTGCATGATGGGACGTTGTGGGGTGGGGTGTTGCATGCTGGGACGTTGTGTGGTGGGGTGTTGCATGATGGGACGTTGTGTGGTTGGTGTTGCATGCTGGGACGTTGTGTGGTGGGTGTTGCATGATGGGACGTTGTGTGGTGGAGTGTAGCATGATGGGACGTTGTGTGGTGGGTGTTGCATGATGGGACGTTGTGTGGTGGGTATTGCATGATGGGACGTTGTGTGGTAGAGTGTAGCATGATGGGACGTTGTGTGGTTGGTGTTGCATGCTGGGACGTTGTGTGGTGGGTGTTGCATGATGGGACGTTGTGTGGTTGGTGTTGCATGCTGGGACGTTGTGTGGTGGGTGTTGCATGCTGGGACGTTGTGTGGTGGGGTGTTGCATGATGGGACGTTGTGTGGTGGGGTGTTGCATGATGGGACGTTGTGTGGTGGGGTGTTGCATGATGGGACGTTGTGTGGTGGGGTGTTGCATGATGGGACGTTGTGTGGTGGGTGTTGCATGATGGGACGTTGTGTGGTGGGGTGTTGCATGATGGGACGTTGTGTGGTGGGGTGTTGCATGATGGGACGTTGTGTGGTGGGGTGTTGCATGATGGGACGTTGTGTGGTGGGGTGTTGCATGATGGGACGTTGTGTGGTGGGTGTTGCATGATGGGACGTTGTGTGGTGGAGTGTTGCATGCTGGGACGTTGTGTGGTGGGTGTTGCATGCTGGGACGTTGTGTAGTGGGGTGTTGCATGCTGGGACGTTGTGTGGTGGGGTGTTGCATGCTGGGACGTTGTGTGGTGGAGTGTTGCATGCTGGGACGTTGTGTGGTGGGGTGTTCCATGCTGGGACGTTATGTAGTGGGGTGTTGCATGCTGGGACGTTGTGTGGTGGGTGTTGCATGCTGGGACGTTGTGTGGTGGGGTGTTGCATGATGGGACGTTGTGTGGTGGGTGTTGCATGATGGGACGTTGTGTGGTGGAGTGTTGCATGCTGGGACGTTGTGTGGTGGGTGTTGCATGATGGGTCGTTGTGTAGTGGGGTGTTGCATGCTGGGACGTTGTGTGGTGGGGTGTTGCACGCTGGGACGTTGTGTGGTAGGTGTTGCATGCTGGGACGTTGTGTGGTGGGGTGTTGCATGATGGGACGTTGTGTGGTAGGTGTTGCATGCTGGGACGTTGTGTGGTGGGTGTTGCATGATGGGACGTTGTGTGGTGGGGTGTTGCATGCTGGGACGTTGTGTGGTGGAGTGTAGCATGATGGGACGTTGTGTGGTCGGGTGTTGCATGCTGGGACGTTGTGTGGTGGAGTGTTGCATGCTGGGACGTTGTGTGGTGGAGTGTAGCATGATAGGACGTTGTGTGGTGGGTGTTGCAGGCTGGGACGTTGTGTGGTAGGTGTTGCACGCTCGGACGTTGTGTGGTGGGGTGTTGCATGATGGGACGTTGTGTGGTGGGTGTTGCATGATGGGACGTTGTGTGGTGGGGTGTTGCATGCTGGAACGTTGTGTGGTGGAGTATAGCATGATGGGACGTTGTGTGGTGGGTGTTGCATGATGGGACGTTGTGTGGTGGGGTGTTGCATGCTGGAACGTTGTGTGGTGGAGTGTAGCATGCTGGGACGTTGTGTGGTAGGTGTTGCACGCTCGGACGTTGTGTGGTGGGGTGTTGCATGATGGGACGTTGTGTGGTGGGTGTTGCATGATGGGACGTTGTGAGGTGGAGTGTTGCATGCTGGGACGTTGTGTGGTGGGGTGTTGCATGCTGGAACGTTGTGTGGTGGGGTGTAGCATGATGGGACGTTGTATGGTGGGGCGTTGCATGCTGGGACGTTGTGTGGTGGAGTGTAGCATGATGGGACGTTGTGTGGTGGAGTGTAGCATGATGGGACGTTGTGTGGTAGAGTGTAGCATGATGGGACGTTGTGTGGTGTGGTATAGTCCTCATGGTGTGGGTAGGAAGGTCACTGTGCCGAGGTGTTTTCTGACGTTGTAGTCAGCACAAAGTTATCACCTTCACGCTAACCGCTTAACACCAGCACCAGCGTGTTGACGTACACAGACGCTCCAAACATGCCAAGAGTAGAGTACTACATAAATATTCACGATTGCTGACCTTTACCAGTGTTTATATGTAGACGTCCTACACAAGCACTGGACTATCACTCTTATAGACACACACAGTGTACCACAGGGCACATAAGACACACAGAGTGTACCGCAGGGAGCACCAGACACTCAGAGTGTACCACAGGGAGCACAAGACACACACAGTGTACCGCAGGGAGCACAAGACACTCAGAGTGTACCGCAGAGTGCCCCAAGACACACAGTGTACCGCAGGGCGCCCCAAGACACTCACAGTGTACCGCAGGGCGCCCCAAGACACACAGTGTACCACAGGGCGCCCCAAGACACACACAGTGTACCACAGGGCGCCCCAAGACACTCACAGTGTACCGCAGGGCGCCCCAAGACACACAGTGTACCACAGGGCGCCCCAAGACACACACAGTGTACCACAGGGCGCTCCAAGACACTCAGAGTGTACCGCAGGGCGCCCCAAGACACACACAGTGTACCATAGGGCGCCTCAACACACACTCAGTGTACCACAGGGCACCCCAAGACACACAGTGTACCACAGGGCGCCCCAAGACACACACAGTGTACCACAGGGCGCCCCAAGACACACACAGTGTACCACAGGGCGCCCCAAGACACACACAGTGTACCACAGGGCGCCCCAAGACACACACAGTGTACCACAGGGCGCTCCAAGACACTCAGTGTACCACAGGGCGCCCAAAGACACACACAGTGTACCACAGGGCGCTCCAAGACACTCAGTGTACCACAGGGCGCCCCAAGACACACACAGTGTACCACAGGGCGCCCCAAGACACACACAGTGTACCACAGGGCGCTCCAAGACACTCAGTGTACCACAGGGCGCCCCAAGACACACAACGTGTACCACAGGGCGCTCCAAGACACTCAGTGTACAACAGGGCGCCCCAAGACACACACAGTGTACCACAGGGCGCCCCAAGACACACACAGTGTACCACAGGGCGCTCCAAGACACTCAGTGTACCACAGGGCGCCCCAAGACACACATAGTGTACCACAGGGCGCCCCAAGACACACACAGTGTACCACAGGGCGCTCCAAGACACTCAGTGTACCACAGGGCGCCCCAAGACACACTCAGTGTACCACAGGGCGCACCAAGACACTCACAGTGTACCACAGGGCGCCCCAAGACACACACAGTGTACCACAGGGCGCTCCAAGACACACACAGTGTACCACAGGGCGCCCCAAGACACACACAGTGTACCACAGGGCGCTCCAAGACACTCAGTGTACCACAGGGCGCCCCAAGACACACACAGTGTACCACAGGGCGCTCCAAGACACTCAGTGTACCACAGGGCGCCCCAAGACACACACAGTGTACCACAGGGCGCCCCAAGACACACACAGTGTACCACAGGGCGCCCCAAGACACACACAGTGTACCACAGGGCGCCCCAAGACACACACAGTGTACCACAGGGCGCCCCAAGACACACAGTGTACCACAGGGCGCCCCAGGACACCCACAGTGTACCACAGGGCGCCCCAAGACACACACAGTGTACCACAGGGCGCCCCAAGACACACACAGTGTACCACAGGGCGCCCCAAGACACACAGTGTACCACAGGGCGCCCCAGGACACCCACAGTGTACCACAGGGCGCCCCAAGACACACACAGTGTACCACAGGGCGCCCCAAGACACACAGTGTACCACAGGGCGCCCCAGGACACCCACAGTGTACCACAGGGCGCCCCAAGACACACACAGTGTACCACAGGGCGCCCCAAGACACACACAGTGTACCACAGGGCGCCCCAAGACACACATTGTACCACAGGGCGCCCCAGGACACCCACAGTTTACCACAGGGCGCTCCAAGACACACAGTGTACCACAGGGCGCCCCAAGACACACAGTGTACCACAGGACGCCCCAGGACACCCACAGTGTACCACAGGGCGCCCCAAGACACTCAGTGTACCACAGGGCGCCCCAGGACACCCACAGTGTACCACAGGGCGCCCCAAGATAAGTGCTGCCAACTTCAACACAGTTAACTGAGTACTGTTGTTTACATAACGGTCGCACCAAGTTAGGCGCTGGACAAACACTCATTATGAAAGCTGTGTCACACTGAGGTGGGCAGTGTGCAGTGGGCACCACACGTGTGATAATGTAAGGTGGGCAGAGGGCACCACGCGTGTGATAATGTAAGGTGGGCAGTGGGCACCACACGTGTGATAATGTAAGGTGGGCAGAGGGCACCACACGTGTGATAATGTAAGGTGGGCAGAGGGCACCACACGTGTGATAATGTAAGGTGGGCAGAGGGCACCCACGTGTGATAATGTAAGGTGGGCAGAGGGCACCCACGTGTGATAATGTAAGGTGGGCAGAGGGCACCCACGTGTGATAATGTAAGGTGGGCAGAGGGCAGAGGGCACCACACGTGTGATAATGTAAGGTGGGCGGAGGGCAGAGGGCACCACACGTGTGATAATGTAAGGTGGGCAGAGGGCAGAGGGCACCACACGTGTGATAATGTAAGGTGGGCAGAGGGCACCCACGTGTGATAATGTAAGGTGGGCAGAGGGCACCCACGTGTGATAATGTAAGGTGGGCAGAGGGCACCCACGTGTGATAATGTAAGGTGGGCAGAGGGCACCGCACGTGTGATAATGTAAGGTGGGCAGAGGGCACCGCACGTGTGATAATGTAAGGTGGGCAGAGGGCACCCACGTGTGATAATGTAAGGTGGGCAGAGGCCAGTGGGCACCACACATGTGATAATGTAAGGTGGGCAGAGGGCAGTGGGCACCACGCGTGTGATAATGTAAGGTGGGCAGAGGCCAGTGGGCACCACACGTGTGATAATGTAAGGTGGGCAGAGGGCAGTGGGCACCACGCGTGTGATAATGTAAGGTGGGCAGAGGCCAGTGGGCACCACACATGTGATAATGTAAGGTGGGCAGAGGGCAGTGGGCACCACGCGTGTGATAATGTAAGGTGGGCAGAGGCCAGTGGGCACCACACGTGTGATAATGTAAGGTGGGCAGAGGCCAGTGGGCACCACGCGTGTGATAATGTAAGGTGGGCAGAGGCCAGTGGGCACCACACTTGTGATAATGTAAGGTGGGCAGAGGCCAGTGGGCACCACGTACACGTGTGATAATGTAAGGTGGGCAGAGGCCAGTGGGCACCACACTTGTGATAATGTAAGGTGGGCAGAGGCCAGTGGGCACCATACTTGTGATAATGTAAGGTGGGCAGAGGCCAGTGGGCACCACACGTGTGATAATGTAAGGTGGGCAGAGGCCAGTGGGCACCACACGTGTGATAATGTAAGGTGGGCAGAGGGCAGTGGGCACCACACGTGTGATAATGTAAGGTGGGCAGAGGGTAGTGGGGACCACACTTGTGATAATGTAAGGTGGGCAGAGGATAGTGTGCACCACACGTGTGATAATCTGATAACAAGCAATGTAAACATTGAGGGTAAACACTGGAGGAAGCTGCCGGGACTTAAGACAGGTGAGTGGCGTCCACGAGTCCATAATAACTGGACGTCCGCCTCACAATTTCTACTACAGTTCAGTTCACGATTTTGTTTTCAATTAGTTTCAAGTCTTACTTTTCAAGTTTTTTTCACCCACATGTTGACCGTAACGCTGAGCGTATTAATGGCTTCAGTCATAGTATATACTTGCTGTAGGCTTCAGTCATAGTATATACCTGCTGTAGGCTTCAGTCATAGTATATACCTGCTGTAGGCTTCAGTCATAGTATATACTTGCTGTAGGCTTCAGTCATAGTATATACTTGCTGTAGGCTTCAGTCATAGTATATACCTGCTGTAGGCTTCAGTCATAGTATATACCTGCTGTAGGCTTCAGTCATAGTATATACTTGCTGTAGGCTTCAGTCATAGTATATACTTGCTGTAGGCTTCAGACATAGTATATACTTGCTGTAGGCTTCAGTCATAGTATATACCTGCTGTAGGCTTCAGTCATAGTATATACTTGCTGTAGGCTTCAGTCATAGTATATACTTGCTGTAGGCTTCAGTCATAGTATATACTTGCTGTAGGCTTCAGTCATAGTATATACCTGCTGTAGGCTTCAGTCATAGTATATACTTGCTGTAGGCTTCAGTCATAGTATATACTTGCTGTAGGCTTCAGTCATAGTATATACTTGCTGTAGGCTTCAGTCATAGTATATACTTGCTGTAGGCTTCAGTCATAGTATATACCTGCTGTAGGCTTCAGTCATAGTATATACCTGCTGTAGGCTTCAGTCATAGTATATACTTGCTGTAGGCTTCAGTCATAGTATATACTTGCTGTAGGCTTCAGTCATAGTATATACTTGCTGTAGGCTTCAGTCATAGTATATACTTGCTGTAGGCTTCAGTCATAGTATATACTTGCTGTAGGCTTCAGTCATAGTATATACCTGCTGTAGGCTTCAGTCATAGTATATACTTGCTGTAGGCTTCAGTCATAGTATATACCTGCTGTAGGCTTCAGTCATAGTATATACTTGCTGTAGGCTTCAGTCATAGTATATACTTGCTGTAGGCTTCAGTCATAGTATATACTTGCTGTAGGCTTCAGACATAGTATATACTTGCTGTAGGCTTCAGTCATAGTATACTTGCTGTAGGCTTCAGTCATAGTATATACTTGCTGTAGGCTTCAGTCATAGTATATACTTGCTCTGTCTCGAAATCCAACATTCTGCTCGTAACTCATTTTGTATTTATGTACTTTTACCTAAATAAAGTATTATTATTATTATTACCTGTATTGAGAAAATCCGTAGGAGACGTGATAAGGGTTCGAGCCTATGCGGTGGGTGTTTCCATGCACTAGACCACGACATGGTAATAAGGATTACAACCTGGAGCTCTACTGAACGCACGATGTTTCTTGAGTTTCTCATTAATACAATCACATTAGTGTGATTGTTGTTGTTGTTGTTATTGATTCAGCTACTCGGAACAAGTTCCAAGTAGCACGGGCTATGGTGAGCCCGCAATTAGTGTGATTACTCTGAGTGTAGTGAGTGAGGAGCGTCAGAGGTAGAGAAAGTCCTACATAACAGAGCCAGAGTGCATAGAGGGAGTGTGTAAATCCTGTTCCGGCGTCAGAAGAAGCCTCAGGAAGCCCTTGTGTGTTAGTTATACAGTCTCACAGTCTATAGTCTATACAGTCTAAATACAGTCTCCGTGGTGTAGTGGTAAGGTACTCGCCTGGCGTTCCGCGAGCGCTATGTCATGGGTTCGTATCCTGGCCGGGGAGGATTTACTGGGCGCAATTCCTTAACTGTAGCCTCTGTTTAACTCAACAGTAAAATGTGTACTTGCATGAAAAAACGATTCTTCGCGGCGGGGATCGTATTCCAGGGATCTGCCCGAAACGCTACGCGTACTAGTGGCTGTACAAGAATGTAACAACTCCTGTATATATCTCAAAAAAAAAAAAAGTTGAGCTCCAGGTTGCAATCCTTATACCATGTCGTGGTCCAGTTGCTAAAAGCGTGTTCGTAGGAACGCCCACAGGATAAGTTCGAACCCTCATTACTACTAGAACTTTATCATTGATACAGTCAGGTTAGTGTGATTTACTCTCTATGTATTATTATTATTATTACTATTATTGTTGTTGGCTATTCATGTAATCCTTAATTGGGCTGAAAACAGTGTAGTAAACAGCATAATTATCCCCGACTCCTTTTCCTCGTCACAAGCTTTAATTGGCTTGTAATCAAACTATACCGTGTTTGTGTGTAAACCAGCCACAGATACATATGCGTACTTAACTAAATAGTCAATCATTTTGCTGTGGGTCCCATCAGACAATGGCCAGCAAGAACATAATAAAGTTGATGCTCTTCCCAAGCTTGTAGTAAATCATGATAATGTTGAACATAATTTCAGGGCTCAAATACCTATACCTAAGTGGAGACGTGTTGCGCGAGTCTCAAGAAAGCGGAAGAGTGCAAAAAACGGAACTATGAGATGCACAGTATTAAGTTTTAGTCTTTAGTGTTTTTCCTGCCCGAAACGCTTTGCGTAATAGTGGCTTTAGGCATTGTATGTACTAGCTCTATCTATAAACTCATCCATACCTGTATCACCCCTTGTATGTATGTACTTTACCTAAAACATTTGAATTTTGAATTTGAATTTGACAGTGAAGTATGTGAAGCAGAACATGTGTATGAGACAAGTAGACTGACAACAGTTGTCACACGTCGCGGAACACTATAGGCTACCAGTACCTCTGGCAGTTCACCTTGTATGGTGATCTTGATGACCTCCAGGGCACAATATGTAGACAAAGGCACACATTGTATCGTCACATCATATACACTATCAAAGTTCACCCATTTACAGATTGATCTATACTTGAGTTGCATATAATACCAAATAATTTTATTTGTAGTGATAAAAATATTTGACCAAACCACACAAGATGAGTATGGGGTGCATAATAAACTACCACTCACAGGAGGAGTATGGGGTGCACAATAAACTACCACTCACAGGAGGAGTATGGGGTGCATAATAAACTACCACTCACAGGATGAGTATGGGGTGCACAATAAACTACCGCTCACAGGAAGAGTATGGGGTGCACAATAAACTACCGCCCACAGGAGGAGTATGGGGTGCACAATAAACTACCACTCACAGTATGAGGTGCACAATAAACTACCACTCACAGGAGGAGTATGGGGTGCACAATAAACTACCACTCACAGGAGGAGTATGGGGTGCACAATAAACTACCACTCACAGGAGGAGTATGGGGAGCACAATAAACTACCACTCACAGGATGAGTATGGGGTGCACAATAAACTACCACTCACAGGATGAGTATGGGGTGCACAGTAAACTACCACTCAGGATGAGTATGGGGTGCACAATAAACTACCACTCACAGGAAGAGTATGGGGTGTACAATAAACTACCACTCACAGGAAGAGTATGGGGTGCACAATAAACTACCGCTCACAGTATGGGGTGCACAATAAACTACCGCTCACAGTATGGGGTGCACAATAAACTACCGTTCACAGTATGGGGTGCACAATAAACTACCGCTTACAGGATGAGTATGGGGTGCATACTAAACTACCACTCACAGGAAGAGTATGGGGTGCACAATAAACTACCACTCACAGGAGGAGTATGGGGTGCACAATAAACTACCACTCACAGGAAGAGTATGGGGTGCACAATAAACTACCACTCACAGGAGTAGTATGGGGTGCACAATAAACTACCACGCACAGGAGTAGTATGGGGTGCACAATAATCTACCACTCACAGGAGTAGTATGGGGTGCACAATAAACTACCACTCACAGGAGTAGTATGGGGAGCACAATAAACTACCACTCACAGGAGGAGTATGGGGTGCACAATAATCTACCACTCACAGGAGTAGTATGGGGTGCACAATAAACTACCACTCACAGGAGTAGTATGGGGAGCACAATAATCTACCACTCACAGGAGGAGTATGGGGTGCACAATAAACTACCACTCACAGGAGTAGTATGGGGTGCACAATAAACTACCACTCACAGGAGTAGTATGGGGAGCACAATAATCTACCACTCACAGGAGGAGTATGGGGAGCACAATAATCTACCACTCACAGGAGGAGTATGGGGTGCACAATAAACTACCATACACAGGATGAGTATGGGGAGCACAATAAACTACCACGCACAGGAGTAGTATGGGGTGCACAATAATCTACCACTCACAGGAGTAGTATGGGGTGCACAATAAACTACCACTCACAGGAGTAGTATGGGGAGCACAATAAACTACCACTCACAGGAGGAGTATGGGGTGCACAATAATCTACCACTCACAGGAGTAGTATGGGGTGCACAATAAACTACCACTCACAGGAGTAGTATGGGGAGCACAATAATCTACCACTCACAGAAGGAGTATGGGGTGCACAATAAACTACCACTCACAGGAGTAGTATGGGGTGCACAATAAACTACCACTCACAGGAGTAGTATGGGGAGCACAATAATCTACCACTCACAGGAGTAGTATGGGGAGCACAATAATCTACCACTCACAGGAGTAGTATGGGGTGCACAATAAACTACCACTCACAGGAGTAGTATGGGGAGCACAATAATCTACCACTCACAGGAGGAGTATGGGGAGCACAATAATCTACCACTCACAGGAGGAGTATGGGGTGCACAATAAACTACCATACACAGGATGAGTATGGGGAGCACAATAAACTACCATACACAGGATGAGTATGGGGTGCACAATAATCTACCATACAGAGGAGTAGTATGGGGTGCACAATAAACTACCATACACAGGAGTAGTATGGGGTGCACAATAAACTACCACTCACAGGAGTAGTATGGGGAGCACAATAAACTACCACTCACAGGATGGTAAGCACCACACAAGAAGTAGGGTCAACAAAGTGGCGCTGAACACAGAGAGCGGCCACTATACACTAACCTCGTGACTGTAGATGGCGTCCAGTTGTGGCCGGCAGCGGCGCGGGGTGTATCTGCTGATCCCGCATACTGCTTCACGGTGGGTTGTGGTGGAGTGGGTGTTGTGGGTGGTGGTGGTGGGGGTCGTGGTAATGAGAGCAGACAGATGCGATGTGAGGTCTCACCCAAGGCTATAAGTAAGCCAACAATTTTAAGTAGGCTTTATAAATCGATTTATATAGGCTTTAAAAATATCCAAATATCCCCAATTTGCTAACTGTAGGTAGTAACTGAGTGATTGTAACCTATCCACCGCTGCCCACTGGATGGGGGGCGGTGTGCAGGACAAACATAAATTTTGACACTAGCTCTCCACATATGTCAGTTGCTTAATTTAGAACCTGTACTTGAGGTCGATCTCAAACCCATTGTTGATGTGACGACTTATATTAAATTTTGTAACTAGCTCATCAAGATTGTAACTTGCTTAGCTAAATGAACTGTGGGGTTCAGTCCCTGAGCTCATTATGTGCCTCTGTAACCCTTTCCACTACCGCCCACGGGATGGGTATGGGGTGCATAATAAATGAACTAAACTAAAACTTTAAAAATCGACGGAGAAGTAGTTTAAGACCAGCACGTTCCGTATATTTTGAAGTACAAGTTATATATTATTGTCTCGGGGGACAGGCAGTCAGTGTATATATATACTAAGATATGCTTTTTCTCCCACATGGTTATAAACCCATGGAACCGCCTACCCTTCGAAGCCATAAATGCCAGAAAACTTTTTTAACTTTTAGAGTACTCCTGAGAAAGATCATCAAGGCAAACTGGGGGACCTTCGACAAGCCACCGGCTTCCTGTTCTCGCCGAGGCCACTAGTGGTAGTGGCTCTCAGATAAATATAAATGTTAGGCTTATGTCACGGTCCCCACCCCGCCCCCCTCATCCAAGGTCGATTTGCGAACCCAAAAGATGCAACCACATAACATGCTGACTCCTGAGTTCCTATTTACTGCTGGCGAACATGTGTATTAGGTGATAGGAAATACGCCCAGCCATTTCTGTCTGGGAGTTGAGAACGAACTCGATTGTACTACCACAATACTAAACATTATGAACAATAAGGATATACTACGAAGTTGAACATTACTCGTAAGCAAAATAATGCTTACTTAACACAACTGCTGCTTGCGGCAAGGACTCTCCTCTCCTAGACATTGTAACTACGGAACAGTGCTAAATGATGTTCTAAAATGTACAAAAATTATCTTCATTTTAGTTTAGTTTTATGCACCCCGGCCATGCTATGGACGGTAGTGGAAAGGTTACACAGGCACACACACACACACACACACACACACACACACACACACACACACACACACACACGCTCGGGAATTGAACCCCAAATTTAATTTAGTTAAATTAGTCATAATTAAAAAAAAGTTTATCCAGGTAAAAGTACATACATACAAGAATGAGTTACAAACATAATGTTGACTTTATAGATAGAGCTAGTACATACAATACCTAAAGCCATTAATACGCACAGCGTTTTGGGCAAGCTCGGTGTGGTAAAAACAAACACTTAGACTAAAGCCTAATATTAGTTGAGATTAAAGTATAAATTGTGTGTAGAAAAAGGGAAAAAAGGGGAGGGGGAACATGGCAGAATTCAGCAATTATACACGTTGGTCAACAAACAGTATTGTTTGTAAATAGCAAGACGTGGGTTGACATTTAGGGGGTAAGGTAGGTTACATGGAGTTTATTGGGTACTGTAGTACTTAGTTTTCCTCTTAAACTGGTTGAGAGAGGTTATAGCCTTTGACAAGATTGGGAAGGTCATTCCACATTCTGGGTCCCTTGATTTGTAGAGCATTTCTAGATTAGCTCTACTCACAGAGTTTTAATGTATATATCGATAATGAGTTCGAGAACGACCATAGGTACAGACTGTTAGCTAGAGAACTTTCGTATGCAGAGAGATAGTTTCATAATCTGGTTTGCTTATCCTGCACAAGCTCCCCCTCTCCACCCCCGACCACATCTAGTGGACAGTTGTTTAAGGTTATAATCCCCATATTTACTACCTACAGTAAGCAAACTGGGGATATTTGGCTAAAATTTCAGGTAGTAGATAATTTCGAATGAATTATTTACACATTTCTTGAACACTTGTTATAGAGTTGTCTTTAAATTTCAGCCCATTCGTCTCTTTACATAGTGCTTATAGTAACATCTTGTTCTCAGGGAGGATATCCCCACATAGTAATGGATTCAGAACCACTATGTAATGAGTGCTATTATCTATTCTATACATTATTAGGTTAGGATAAGGTTACATTAGATTATCATTTGGTTTGATTAGGCTAGATTTCATTATGTTTGGTTACATTAATAAGGTGTAGACATTGCATTGTATATACTAGCTCTATCTATAAATTCAGCAGTATTTGTATCACCCCTTGTATGTATGAACTTTACCTGAATAAACATTTGATTTTTTTTTTAATGTTGTCCATAATGTGAACTATGGAATTCGAAAACTATTTAAGTATATAATTGAATTTTGTTTACAAAACAAATCTTCAGACAATTTAAAAGAAAACATGTTCAGCATGGATGTTTTAGATTTTAAACCAAAGATTTATAATACAATAAAGTTATAACTTGAGAATAATATCTGTTTATTCACAGGTTCACTTGCCAGTTTACATGAAGACTATTACTGAAACCGTAATATGCTTTCAGACCATCACAAATATCTGGATAACTATCCAGGAGGATTGATGGGAAGTTCTGTTGCTCGTGGTAATGAATTTGCTCTGAGAACGAGCTGGACCATCGTACTCATATTGATGTAATGGGTAGTTAGAAAGTAGAATTTGGTACTTTGAGTTTGGACAAACCTAAAAAGAGATTTATTTATTTATTTATTTATGCATATACAAGAATGTACATAAGGAATGTGAGGATACAAATATGGTAATTACAGTCTTGTAAAGCCACTAGCACGCGCAGCGTTTCGGGCAGGTCCTTAATCTAAGAAAATTTTAAGGAGGTAAATACTTGCAAAATTTATAGACAAAAAAATGATAACAGATTACATGAAATGAAAAAAAAGATGAGAGAAAATTGTAGGTACAGTATATTAAAGCACATAGGTAGCTAAGATTGATTGCAATGACAGCTTAAAATGGTAGTTGACAACAAATTGGTAGGCACAATACAGCAGAAACAATATAAGATTGATTGCAATGACAGCTTGAATGGTAGTTGACAAAAATTGGTAGTCACAATACAGCATATGGCTAGCACATAAAAGAAGACAGCAATGAACACAATGATAAGGTTGTTTGATATTACATAAAAATTAGGAGATTGGGTAACACTAGGTACAGAGCAAATTTAAAGCTCAGTGAAATTTCTCAGAAGCTCAAGATTATATTTATTATACTACTAAAACCTAACCTAACCTAACCATCCTGGGAATGACCTTCCCAATCATGTCAAAGGCTGTACCTCTCTCAACCAGTTTAATAGATAAACTAAGTACTACCTAATTAACTCCATGTAACCTACCTTACCCCATAAATGTCAACCCATGTCTTACTATTATAAACAATGCTGTTTGTTGACCAACTTGTATAATTGCTAATTTCTGCCATGTCCCCCCTTTCTTTTTATTCCTTTTTTTCAACACAATTTATACTTTAATCTCAATTACTATTAAGGTTTAGTCTCAGTGTCTTTTTCCCCCCACACCTTGCCCGAAACGCTGTGCGTATTAGTGGCTTTAGGTATTGTATGTACTACCTCTATCTATAAACCCAACAGTATGTTTGTAACTCTTTATCTATGTATGTACTTTTACCTGAATAAAAATTTGAATTTGAATTGAATTTGAATCCTAGGCTTAATGCACGCTATCTGAGGCCTAATATAATTCACATATGTGCTATACTAGACGTTGGAATATTTAAGGTTGGTGTTTAGCAGTATTTTCTTACAGACTATAAAGAGAATAATACCAAATTCTTCTAACTGCCCAATATATAAATTGTACGATGGTCCAAACAGTTACAAGAAATACTATCTAAACAGGAGATGGTTGATAAATTCAGTTTTATTTTCGCACGGATGGTGTGCGAATAATTTTGGTAACACAGTCAGCAGAGGTCATCATCTATGTCAGGAAGCAGGTAATGCAGATTCCCAGAGGTACTTACAACCGAGTCTAAGCCAAGCTGAACACACACACATGATACAAGTGTGCCTGGGTGAGTACGACGGGCTGAACCATAGCCCGTGTTGCTTGCAACTTTTTGTTCCCAGCATCTGAAGCTAAAACAACAACTAAGTGAAACATGGGTGACATTTAGGAGTCTACTGATTTTATTCAATGATCCATAGTTGTGTGGTTCTTTTTGCATGATAATATGATGATAGATTGAATTGCTAGACATTTCGATGGGTGTGGGGGTGCATGATTAGTAACTGTGTAACTGGTTTACCACAGATGTAGAGTGCTCCGCTCAGTAACTATTGTGGACCATTTCTTGAACCACTTGTGCTATGCATTAATCGGTGTAACTAGCTTCACAAGACTTACTTGCTTAGCCACAGGAAATTTGGGGTTCAGTTTCGCCCACAAGATTATTCCAATGACGCGTTTTTATTCCAGCTTTTTAAGTATTTAAAGTCTTTCTAACAAAATTTATTTAGTTAGAAAATTATAAAGTTTACCCTGAAATGAGTGCAAACTCTTTATAAGAACAGTTGTGAATATTTTCCATGTACACATTGGGGAGTGAAGTGGTGAGCACACGAGGGTGGTGAGGGGGTGAGGCCCATGATGGGGTGAAGGACGACCACCACCACCCATCATGTGGTGAGTGACTGTGTGGCTCATGATGGGGTGGAGGACGACCACCACCACCCATCATGTGGTGAGTGAGGGTGAGACCCATGATGGGGTGGAGGACGACCACCACCACCCATCATGTGGTGAGTGAGTGTGTGGCTCATGATGGGGTGGAGGACGACCACCACCACCCATCATGTGGTGAGTGACTGTGTGGCTCATGATGGGGTGGAGGACGACCACCACCACCCATCATGTGGTGAGTGACTGTGTGGCTCATGATGGGGTGGAGGACGACCACCACCACCCATCATGTGGTGAGTGACTGTGTGGCTCATGATGGGGTGGAGGACGACCACCACCACCCATCATGTGACACTGCTCCACCACCTTCACAACTATATACTACATCACTCACCAACATATTTCAGCTAAGGATTCATGTAATGTGCCACACCACGCCCCACCACCCCGCCACCCCGCCCCGCCATGCATGTGACCACCACTGAAGAATGTGATATGTGGGTTGTATTGTGCATATATCATCACTCTCGGCCCTGGTACACCCCACACCACTGTCCCACACCCTACCCCGCCATCCTACACCCTACCCCGCCATCCTACACCCTACCCCGCCATCCTACACCCTACCCCGCCATCCTACACCCTACCCCGCCATCCTACACCCTACCCCGCCATCCTACACCCTACCCCGCCATCCTACACCCTACCCCGCCATCCTACACCCTACCCCGCCATCCTACACCCTACCCCGCCATCCTACACCCTACCCCGCCATCCCACACCCTACCCCGCCATCCCACACCCTACCCCGCCATCCTACACCCTATCCCGCCATCCTACACCCTACCCCGCCATCCCACACCCTACCCCGCCATCCCACACCCTACCCCGCCATCCCACACCCTACCCCGCCATCCTACACCCTACCCCGCCATCCCACACCCTACCCCGCCATCCTACACCCTACCCCGCCATCCTACACCCTACCCCGCCATCCTACACCCTACCCCGCCATCCCACACCCTACCCCGCCATCCCACACCCTACCCCGCCATCCCACACCCTACCCCGCCATCCTACACCCTATCCCGCCATCCTACACCCTACCCCGCCATCCCACACCCTACCCCGCCATCCCACACCCTACCCCGCCATCCTACACCCTACCCCGCCATCCCACACCCTACCCCGCCATCCCACACCCTACCCCGCCATCCCACACCCTACCCCGCCATCCTACACCCTACCCCGCCATCCTACACCCTATCCCGCCATCCCACACCCTACCCCGCCATCCCACACCCTACCCCGCCATCCCACACCCTACCCCGCCATCCTACACCCTACCCCGCCATCCTACACCCTACCCCGCCATCCCACACCCTACCCCGCCATCCTACACCCTACCCCGCCATCCTACACCCTATCCCGCCATCCTACACCCTACCCCGCCATCCCACACCCTACCCCGCCATCCCACACCCTACCCCGCCATCCTACACCCTACCCCGCCATCCCACACCCTACCCCGCCATCCCACACCCTACCCCGCCATCCTACACCCTACCCCGCCATCCTACACCCTACACCGCCATCCTACACCGTACCCCGCCATCCTACACCCTACCCCACCATCCTACACACTACCCCGCCATCACACGCCACACCATCCTACACCCTACCCCGCCATCCTACACCCTACACCCTACCCCGCCATCATAAGCCATTCCATCCTACACCCTACCCCGCCATCCTACACCCTACACCGCCATCCTACACCCTACCCCGCCATCCTACACCCTACCCCGCCATCCTACACCCTACCCCGCCATCCTACACCCTACCCCGCCATCATAAGCCATTCCATCCTACACCCTACCCTGCCATCATATGCCACACCATCCTACACCCTACCCCGCCATCATAAGCCATTCCATCCTACACCCTACCCTGCCATCATATGCCACACCATCCTACACCCTACCCCGCCATCCTACACCCTACACCGCCATCATAAGCCATTCCATCCTACACCCTACCCCGCCATCACACGCCACACCATCCTACACACTACCCCGCCATCACATGCCACACCATCCTGCACCCTTCCCCGCCATCACACGCCACACTCTACACACTCTACGCCAAATGCTACAATTTTCAGTGTCCGGAATTCCATGTGAGAGGTACAGAGCGTTATAGACGGGAAGATCAATATGACACTACTGGAATTTTTTAGAGGAAGGCAGAAACAGAGTAGTAAATATAAGAGAGAGGAACAGTCAGATGGAACCACTACAGGATTACAGAGGGGGAGGGAGATACCCACAAGACTGGAATTCAAATTACCAACAAGCACACAGGTACTACACCAGACAACACCCGTCCTACTACCAAAACTGGACGAATCACTTCCAAAACGACACACCCTGGACGCAAACACAGTGGCCTCCTTATCAGAGCCTCAGATATTAACACCAAGTAAGGCTTCCAGCATTTCCACTAACACGATAACATCATTTATATTTGCCAACATCCAGGATATAAAAACACGCAAAACCAACAAAGTTCAATTTATAGATGGTCTCCTTCATGAGGCAAATGCAGTGTTTGCAGCCCTAACAGAAACTCACACAAAGGACTACCATGATGGTGAAATCTCAGAGTACAATCTTTTCAGATGTGATAGGAAACACCGGCTTCAGGGTGGGGTCAGCCTCTACATCAAAGACACACTCATCTGTACTGAGCTGCTAAACACCTCAAATGATATGGTGGAAGTGCTGATAATCAAAATAGAGATTCTAAATGTAGTTATTGTCCTTGTATATAAGTCACCGGAGGCAAACCCTCAGCAGTTTAAAGACCAACTAATGAAAATAGAACACTGCTTGGAAAACCTCACAAATCCAGCTCCAAACATCATCCTGCTTGGGGACTTCAACCTACGGCACCTGAAATGGAAGCACCTGGCTAATACAGTAATATCAGAAAGAATACCAGGAAGTAGCCTAAATGAACAGGCACATGCAAATGACCTGCTACGGATGTCCGACAGGTTTGCCTTAAACCAGCAAATAGTAGAACCAACTAGGAAGGAGAACACGCTGGACCTCATTTTCACTAATAATGATGAATTGATCAGGAACATAATGATTACAAATACCTGTTACTCAGATCACAACTTAATTGAAGTTATGACAACCATGGGGAGTAGACCTTCAAAACCAGTCCAGATTCCCGGTGGAGGAGATTTCAGCAAATTCAACTTCAATAATAAACAGATAAACTGGGAGCGAATAAACCAGGACTTCACAGAAATAAACTGGGAAGAACAGCTAGGAAATGCAACCTGAACCAGTGCCTAGAAAAAATAAGCTCAGTAGCACTAGAAATATGTTCAAACCGCATACCTCTAAGAAAAAAGAGGAAGAGATGCAGATTGGAACGGGAACGTCGTTCCCTATATAGGCGAAGAAAACGAATCGCGGAACAACTTGAGAGTCGCACCCTATCTCAAGAACGGCGAAGAAGGTTAGGTAGAGAAATAGAAACAATTGAACGGAAGCTACAAGAATCATACAGAACCCAGGAGAGGCAAAGAGAGCAAAAGGCCATCAGTGAAATAGAAAGAAATCCGAAATATTTTTTCTCCTATGCAAAATCAAGATCAAAAACCACATCTAGTATCGGGCCCCTGCGAAAGGGAGATGGAACTTTCACCGATGACAACAAAGAAATGAGCGAGCTACTGAGGACGCAGTACGACTCTGTTTTCAGCGAGCCATTAAACACACTAAAGATTGATAACCCAAATGAATTTTTCATGGATACGATACCAATATCAAATCATATATCAGACGTCACCCTATCCCCACTGGATTTTGAAGAAGCCATAAACAGTATGCCTATGCACTCTGCACCAGGCCCGGATTCTTGGAACTCCATATTCATAAAGAACTGTAAAAAACCACTATCGCAGGCCCTCCACATTCTGTGGAGACAAAGCCTAGATACTGGCGTTATTCCTGATATACTAAAAACAGCAGAGATAGCACCACTTCATAAAGGAGGAAATAAGGCAGAGGCAAAAAATTACAGACCGATAGCGCTAACATCGCACATCATAAAAATTTTTGAGAGAGTGCTAAGAAGTAAAATCACAAAATACATGGAATCACAGCAACTCCATAACCCCGGACAACATGGTTTCAGAACAGGGCGCTCTTGCCTGTCGCAGTTGCTGGACCACTATGATATGGCATTAGATGCTATGGAAGACAAACATAACGCGGATGTAATTTACACAGATTTCGCAAAAGCTTTTGATAAATGTGACCATGGTGTTATTGCACATAAAATGCGTTCAAAAGGAATTACCGGGAAAATAGGCAGATGGATCTACAATTTCCTGACCAACAGAACCCAATGTGTAATAGTCAACAAAATAAAATCCAGCCCATCAACCGTGAAGAGCTCAGTCCCCCAGGGTACTGTGCTTGCTCCAGTACTTTTTCTCATCCTCATTTCGGACATAGACAAGAATACAACCTATAGCACTGTATCATCCTTTGCAGATGACACTAGGATCTTCATGAGAGTAGGCAACATAGAGGACACGGCGAACCTCCAGTCAGATGTAGATCAGGTCTTTCTATGGGCTACAGAAAATAATATGTGTTTAACGAAGATAAGTTCCAGCTCATGCGCTATGGAAAAAATGAAAATATAAAAACGGAAACCACGTACAAAACTCAGGCAAATCATAACATAGAACGAAAAGGCAATGTAAAGGATCTGGGTGTACTCATGTCGGAAGACCTTACCTTTAAAGAACACAATAAAGTAGCCGTCACAACTGCAAGAAAAATGACAGGTTGGATAACAAGAACTTTTCACACTAGAGATGCTATACCGATGATGATACTTTTCAAAACGCTTGTGCTCTCTAGAGTGGAGTACTGCTGCACAATGACAGCACCTTTCAAAGCTGGAGAAATTACTGACCTGGAGAGCGTGCAGAGATCCTTTACTGCTAGAATCCACTCAGTAAAACATCTAAACTATTGGGACCGACTAAAGAGCCTAAAATTGTACTCCCTTGAGCGCAGGCGGGAGAGGTACATAATAAATTACACGTGGAAAATATTAGAGGGGCTGGTCCCAAACCTGCACACAGAAATAACATCACATGAGACCAGAAGACATGGCAGGATGTGCAGAATACCCCCGTTGAAAAACAGAGGTGCAACAGGTACTCTGAGAGAGAACTCTATCAACACCAGAGGCCCGAGACTGTTCAACACGCTTCCACTACACATAAGGGGCATAACTGGCCGACCCCTCACAGTGTTCAAGAGAGAACTGGATAATCACCTCCAAAGGATACCTGATCAACCAGGCTGTGACTCGTACGTCAGGCTGCGAGCAGCCGCGTCCAACAGCCTGGTTGATCAGTCCGGCAACCAGGAGGCCTGGTCGACGACCGGGCCGTGGGGACGCTAAGCCCCGGAAGCACCTCAAGGTAACCTCAAGGTAACCATCATAAGCCACACCATCCTACACCCTACCCCGCCATCATAAGCCACACCATCCTACACCCTACCCCGCCATCATAAGCCACACCATCCTACACCCTACCCCGCCATCATAAGCCACACCATCCTACACCCTACCCCGCCATCATAAGCCACACCATCCTACACCCTACCCCGCCATCATAAGCCACACCATCCTACACCCTACCCCGCCATCATAAGCCACACCATCCTACACCCTACCCCGCCATCATAAGCCACACCATCCTACACCATACCCCGCCATCATAAGCCACACCATCCTACACCCTACCCCGCCATCATAAGCCACACCATCCTACACCCTACCCCGCCATCATAAGCCACACCATCCTACACCCTACCCCGCCATCATAAGCCATTCCATCCTACACCCTACCCAGCCATCATAAGCCATTCCATCCTACATCCTACCCTGCCATCATATGCCACACCATCCTACACCCTACCCCGCCATCACACACCACTACACCCTACCCCGCCATCACACCACACCATCCTACACCCTACCCCGCCATCATAAGCCATTCCATCCTACACCCTACCCTGCCATTATACACCACGCTATTCTACACCCTACCCCGCCATCACACGCCACACCATCCTACATCCTACCCCACCATAATATCATTAATGGGAGTTATGACGTAGAAGCGCCGTTTTGCTTTTTTCGACGGCGCCTCTATGGCGAACCTGTTTTTAGTTACCCTGGTGAGATTCGACGGCGTCTCTATGGCAAACCTGTTTTTAGTTACCCTGGTGAGATTCGACGGCGCCTCTATGGCCTACTTGTTTTAGTTACCTCGGTGAACCTGCACGGGCATTGGTAATGGCCAATGACGTCACCAGCTAGCCGTTCAGTGTCCCGGCACAGGCATGTTCAAGGGGATTTTAATAGCCGGTCTGAGTCATATGTTTTGCGTTACCTTGGTGACCCTGTAACCGAATGTACAATAACATCATTCCTAATCTATTTCAAATCTCCTATATACTTCCAATCTATATTGACCAGAACATCAACTGTTGCTATCAGATAAACTTCAATAGGTCTATTCCCAATTAATATCCCCTTTCTTATCCATTTATACACATCGATAATGCAACTCCATTAATATTCAGGTAGCTTCTGAATATTTATTCCCCTTACTTATCTCGAAGCTATATATTTATAGCTTCCAGCCGAGGATCGTTTATTTATGCTTATAAAACAAGTCACAACCAAAAGGCTTAACAATCCCTGGCTTACAAAGGGAATACTTAAATCCATTAATAAAAAACATGACCTTGAGAAGAAGTATAGGTTAGGAATTGTCTCCAAAGAATTCTCAAAGAATTACTTATTATTGCTATCTAAGATACAATACAATACAATACAATACAATTTTATTTAGGTAAGGTACATACATACAATAAATTTTTACGTTATAAAGATAATTAAGATAATAAAAGATAATTAGACAAGCCAAAACTAAATACTACGAAGATAAATTTACCCAAATAAAGAGCAACATTAAAAAACTTGGAGCACAATTTCACAAATATTGGGATCAAAGAAGACTTTAAATAACAAACCGACTCTCCTGTCTAATAACGATGGTCAGCTTTCAGCCTCTGATTCTGCTATTGAGTTCAATAGGTTCTTCTCTTCCATTGGGTCATCCCTTGCAAATAAGATTCCATCTTCCAGTACTGACGTTAAGGACTATCTTACAGGTAACTATCCACAGTCTCTGTACCTAAAGCCTATTAATTCCACTGACGTCAATGAGATAATCCTTTCCCTTAAAACCAAGTCTAGTGCCCTTGAGGAAATACCAACTTTAATTTACAAAAAAGCCTCCAGATCTTTAGCCCCTGCTATTGCATTGCTCTTCAACAAGTCACTTCAACTCCAAACCTTTCCAGATATTCTAAAAAAGCGAGAGTAACGCCTGTCCACAAATGTGGTGATCTCACAGATGTTAACAACTACAGACCTATATCAATCCTGCCAAACTTGTCAAAAAATTTTGAAAAACTAATCTATAAACAGCTTTACTCGTATCTAGCCAAACACAATATACTTAGCCCTTGCCAATATGGCTTCAGACCCCAAAAAAGCACTAACGATGCACTTATTAGTATGCTTAACTCGATTCATACAGCTCTTGATAAAAATGAGTTCCCTGTTGGGTTATTTGTGGACCTGCGTAAAGCTTTTGACACTGTCAACCACCAAAACCTTCTTCTTAAATTACATCATTATGGAGTCAGAGGTCACTCCCTGCAATACCTCAAATCCTACCTTACTGACAGGCTCCAGTATGTTTCTGTGAATAATTCAATTTCTCCCACCCTACCCATCAACATTGGTGTTCCTCAGGGCAGCATACTTGGCCCTCTCCTCTTTCTCATCTACATTAATGACCTTCCAAATGCCTCCCAACACCTCAAACCAATTCTATTTGCTGACGACACAACCTTCATTTACTCCAGTCCTGACCCCCTTGCTCTAAATGCCACAGTAAATGCTGAGCTAAATAAAGTCCATCTTTGGCTAACTGCCAACAAACTCACCCTTAACATTGACAAAACTTTCTATATTCTGTTTGGCAATAAATCCTCTAATCAAATAAATCTCAAAATAAACAATACCCAAATTTGTAACAAATTAGATGGCAAATTCCTTGGCATTCTCATTGACCACAAGCTGAATTTCCAGGGACACATTCTAAATATATCAAAAAAAGTTTTTAAAAACTGTTGGCATTCTTTCTAAGATAAGATATTATGTACCACGCCCTGCCCTGGTGACTCTCTATTACTCCCTTATCTATCCATGTCTCAACTATGGTATTTGTGCTTGGGGCTCTACTACCCAAAATCATTTACGTCCTCTAATTACTCAACACAAAGCTGCTCTTAGGACAATATCCAACTCTGGCCCCAGACATCACTCGGTACCCCTACTCAAATCTCTGAATATGTTAGACATTAAGTCACTGCACATTCTCTCATGTGTATTATACATATATAAAACGCTAAACTGTAATGCCAATCCTGACCTCAAAAGCTTCATAGAAGGTTGGAACAGAACCCATGAGCACCACACCAGAAATAAATAGTTTTAATATTCCTAGAGTACGACTTAATCAAACTAGAAATTTTTCTACAAATCAAGGGACCCAGATTGTGGAATGACCTTCCCAACCATGTTAAAGACTGTACCTCTCTCAACCAGTTTAAGATAAAAACGAAGCTATACCTAATAAATTCCCTGTAACCTACCTTACCCCTCTATTGTCAACCAATGTCTGTTTTATTTTTATTTTTTATTTTTTTAAAGAGCGCTGTTTGTCGACATAATTGTATTTGTGCTGCTTTTTCAGCTATGTTTTCATTTCTTGTTTTCATTCTACTCATTATGCTCAATTAGTATTAAGCTTTAGTCATTTAAGTTTTTCATGCCCGAAACGCTTTGCGTAATAGTGGCTTTAGGCATTGTATGTACTAGCTCTATCTATAAGTCCACCAATCTTTGTAAAAATTTCTTGTATGTATGTACCTTACCTAAATAAACATTATTATTATATTATTATTATTATTGAGCGTAGAAATTAATGAAATCTACTATCCCTAATTCGTATGAAACAAGGGGGAGCAACACAGTAACTACACTACAAGTAACTTAGGTAACTAAGGTTAGGTAACTTAGGTTACTAACTTAGGTAACTTAGGAAACATGCCCGAAACGCTTTGCGTAATAGTGGCTTTAGGCATTGTATGTACTAGCTATACCTATAAGTTAAACAATCCTTGTAAATATTTATTGTATGTATGTACCTTACCTAAATAAAATTGTATTGTATTGTATTGTAACTACACTTAGGTAATTTCAGAGCACGAACTATCATGTATCACAAAGTTCACCCCCTGTTACTGAACCAGTATTTACCCAGGTCTTTTTCCTAAATCTTAAACCTATTCAATTAATACACATTGTTTCGTGTCCTGTCTCGTGAGATACAGTAAGTAGTAGTAATATAGTAAGTACAGCATATAATTGTTACACACTTGGGGCAAAATACTTGTAGCTCCTAAGTATACTGTCTATCATACCATTATCACACATCCAAACAATTTGATGTGGTACACTATTTATTTCCTTATTTCTATAGTTATCAATAAGTTGACACTAATACATAATGTTCTAAGGTGTGGACGTGCGGCATACTACATAATTTACACTCCTTATCTTTTTCACTGACATCAACACCGTATTGCCAGATATATTTGTATCCTAATCTTAATCTCATGTAAATTGAATCCTTCCAAGTAGACTTTCCTTTACCATAAGTGAAGGACGAATTTGTATTTATTATTGAATAATTCTTAAGTGTGTTACTACTGTCCACCATTGCCATTCTCTTTACCATTTCTTCACCCTCCTGGATCATCTTGATTCTTGTTTTTATTTGTTTCAAGGTTATCTGACATACATCCATCCCATACATTGGTATGGATGCCATAACACATTTTATTCTTTTTACCCATTAGTTTTAAGCTTTAGTCATTAGTGTTTTTTCCTGCCCGAAACGCTTTGCGTAATAGTGGCTTTAGGCATTGTATGTACTAGCTCTATCTATAAAGCCAACAAACTTTGTAAAATCTCTTTATGTATGTACCTTTACCTAAATAAAAATTATTATTATTATTATACAACATCAACAAGAGTTTTTTCAGTGGCTCTCTTCGCTATGTCATCAACTACCTCATTCAACAGTATTCCCACATGTGAAGGGATCCACATGAATTTTACTTTATACCCAGTTTTTTCTAGTCTCTTAACATTCTCTCTACACTCTATCACAATATTCTGATATACTGGGCGTCTGCTATTTAAAGACTCTAACGCTCCTCTGCTGTCAATAAAGAAGCAAGCATTTTTACCACATTTGACTACTTCCTGTAATCCTGCTAATACTCCTTGGAGTTCAGCCTGCGTTGAAGAGACATTGTCAGTTAAGCGGCGTCCAATAACAGTATCTACAGTGCCGATGTCAGTGTACTCCCTGATCAAGACTCCACATCATGCTTTCCCATCCCTAGCTACTGACCCATCACAATATACATGTAGAGTGTTTTCTGTAGGCAGTTTTCTAATTATACAATCATATGTTGCCCTCAGCTCTCCTATTTCATACATACTTTTTTTCTTATACAAGGGAGTAATTACTACATCTACATTACAATCCTCCCATGGTGGTGTGAATTTTCTCTTGGGCACAGCAATACACTCTGTAATAACATCATACTTTATAACATAATTTATTCATATATACTCTCTTCTTCATCATACACTGTTCACTACTTCCCACCTTTTGAACCGAGAGGATTAATTCATTAGCTCCCCCCACCTCTCATTAATCTAATGGCAGAGGCTACATTTATCTCTTCAATTCTATCCCCAATACTCTGCGTATTCAACTCCATCCTCATTATCTCAATCATAGCATTTCTTGGGCATCCTAAGATAATTCTCATGGCTTCATTTTGTACCTTCTCCAACTTGCCCATCCTACCTTTACCAAAACAAGAAATGACAGGTGCAGCATAATTAATAAGAGATCTTACAGTACTCAAGTATATCATTCGTAGCACAGGGACTCCCACTCCCTTTCCACAGCATGCCAAGGCCTTCAGAGGTTGTAATCTCTTCCGACATTGACCCAACAGTCTGCTCATCTCAGCTTCCAAACTCTCATGGGTATATCCAACATATATGCCTAAATATTTATATATATTAACTCTCTCTATATTTTTACCGTTTATTTTCAATACAATGGGGCTCCGACTTCTACATTCAAACTTAGTTTTGTTTTCATTAACCACCAGTCCCATATGGTGACACAGGAAATTGTCCAACACTGTTTGAACCTTTGAAATATCTTTGCCCTGAAACAAAATATCATCGGCATATGTGATCGGAGTTACCCCATTTGAGTATCTCTCAGATGCTATCTTATTCATTAGTACATTAAACAGGGTGGGACTCAACACTCCTCCCTGAGGTGTGCCGAGTTCAAAAGACCTCACACCTGACATACAACCTTGATACCACACCTGAGCCTTCCTTTCGTAAAGATAATCCCCTATCCAGCACAATAATTTCCCTTTAACACCAAGACTAGCTAATTCATATAAAATAACCTCTTTGTTGACTTTATCAAAAGCTCCTTGTAAATCAATGAAAATTCTATAATAATCATTTTCATTAGCTAGACATTTAATAATACAATCAGAGGTACGTTTTCCTTTGAGGAACCCGAACAAATTACTAGACAGCTGATCACCTATTATATATAAAAGTCTATTTAAAATGATCCTCTCCATCATTTTACAAAAACACGAGGTTAAAGACACAGGTCTATACTCTTCATTGGCTTTAGGGATAGGGATGATCATAGCTTTTTTCCATTTACTGGGAATACTGCCCTCTTTATAACTAATATTAAAGAGGTCTAACAGTGGGCTTTTCGTCATAATGGCAAGTTCATTAAGTATTTCATAAGTTACTCCATCCTCCCCAGGTGCGGTAGATTTCCCAACTTTAATCGCCGTTATTAGTTCATCTCTGTTAATACCTGTGCAAGTGACGTCACCACTGTTACCTGCTGTAAGTATAGAATCCTTTCTTAGATCTTTCCAAGAATCTAATGACTCTCTAGTTACAGCGGGTAATGAACTAAGTTTGGCAACTTCCGCCAATTTATTTACGGGCCCATTTGCAATTCCTTGCGGGTCAGGATGTGCAACAAAATTATGCTTTTTACCCCTTATTTTATTTACGTCTTGCCAGATTTCCTTCAAGTTTCTGTTACTCCCAACTTTCTCTGCAAATGCCTGCCAATACTTGCTCCTTATTTCCTTTCTCTTCTCCCCACATAGCCTAGCAACTACCAGTAAAGCATTCTTCCCTTCCTCAGTCCTACCATTCCTATTCCAATTCCTGTGAGCTCTCCTCATTGTTAATGTCCACCCCTTAAGCATCTTGTCATGTGTATAATTTTCTTTTCTGGGGGGATGCCTTTTTATACTAGATGGTTTCCGGTTCAATGTTGCATTAAATACATCTAACTCCTTAATTAAATCTTCATAAAATGCTTCTGCCGAAACTGGCTTATAAGTATCATACCAAGACTTAATATGGCCAACAAGGCCCCTTAATTCTCCCTCATTAAACTTTAACCTTTTCCTCTGAAGGCAGGCATGCTTTTTATCTAGTTTAAGCTGTATTTGTAATGCAAAATGATCACTTAGCATTTCATCCACAGTAAGACAATTCCCCTCTATGCCCTCAGCATTTATTAAACAAGCATAATCTAATCTCCCTCCCCTCAAATGAGTAGGAGAGGGCTCGCCCAGCAGTTGAACATCTTCATATTCCTGCAAAAACTGGTACCATCTGCAACCATTCCTATTTGCTTTACCCCTTGATCCTAAAGCTGGATGTCTGGCATTAAAATCCCCTACCACAAGTGTATCTTCAGAAAAGAAGGAATCTGGCAAGTATCTTAAATCAAGGGAGCTATCAGAGATGTATAGATTAATGAAATTTAACTCTCGGTCCTTTAATTGTATCCGCAAGCTAATACTTTCAATACCTCTATATCTCTGAGGGATTCCAGTTATCTCGGCAGGTATGGTACTTTTAACATAACATGAGACCCCCCTAGTTCCTCCATCAGCATATAAGTGAAAACCTCTATAGCCATTTAGCCTCAGAATACTACCATCCTTATCCCAAGTTTCCCCAGGGAGTGCTACTATGTCAATATCCTCTCTAAGAGTATAATAGTGTACATCCACCGCTCTAGTTTTTAATCCATTAATGTTCCAAGATAATATTCTCAATTTACTTTCATCCATGATTAATAATAAAACTACCTTTGCCCTGTCCGTCACATTCCATGAGATACGAGACTATTTAGAAACTTCCTTCCAACACCGTAACATTTTTTTTTTCTCCTCACCTTCACAACTACTACTAACATCGAAGGTAATATTATTCATATCTATTTTCTTTGTTATTTCTGTAACCCGTTTTACTTTAACCGTTCTTTCACCATTTGTCACAACAGGAGGTTGAACACCTCGAACTCTACTAGAAAGTGTATTCTCCTGACTATCCTCTATCATCGTTACGTCATGCACATCATTACTTTCTTCTACGCACGTTTCACTTTCCATTTCACGTCCTGTTTCACTTTCAATTACACGTCCTGTTTCACCACCATCTTCACCCCGTCTACCTTCCATAGCCAATTTTTCCAATGCCTCAATCCTCTTATCTAGTTTTTTTAGATACTCCAAAATTTGATTACCAACCTCAGAGGTGACCATATTGTCCTGAACCTTGTCGTCACAAGGTTTCAGTTTTTCCACTGCATGATGTACTTTCCCTAAGCTCGCCTTTACTTTCTCCGTCCCTTTTTCCCACACATTGATCATAGGGGCTGCCGTTGGCTTCCAACTGTTTCCTCCATGTTCCTCTTGCACAATCTTTCCTTGCTGCGAGGATACATTTATCCTGCTTGTAAGATCCGTCCTAGTCTCTTTCAGATGAGGCTTCATGGGGCATAGAGAGGAACCAGCATTGTGGCTGCCTCGACAGTTGCAACAAAATGGGATGATTTTTTTACTTCTTTCAATCTTGACTCTTACACTCTCGCGAGTCGTGTTTCTTCCCACAATACCGACACCTGGGGTCAAACTGGCATTTCCATGCCATATGTCCCCAACGTGAACACTTCATACACAGTATGGGCTCCTCAATGTATTTTGCAACGTTCCTATAGCCTAGTCCTTGCACAAAAATTTTCTCCGGCGCCTCACCCTTTACCAAGGCAACAACCTGGCTTTGTTAAGAACATAAGAACATAAGAACAAAGGTAACTGCAGAAGGCCTATTGGCCCATACGAGGCAGCTCCTATTCTATAACCACCCAATCCCACTCATATACTTGTCCAACCCGTGCTTGAAACAATCGAGGGACCCCACCTCCACAATGTTACGCGGCAATTGGTTCCACAAATCAACAACCCTGTTACTGAACCAGTATTTACCCAAGTCTTTCCTAAATCTAAACTTATCCAATTTATACCCATTGTTTCGTGTTCTGTCCTGTGTTGATACTTTTAATACCCTATTAATATCCCCCCGGTTATGTCCATTCATCCACTTGTAAACCTCTATCATGTCACCCCTAACTCTTCGCCTTTCCAGTGAATGCAACTTAAGCTTTGTTAATCTTTCTTCATATGAAAGATTTCTAATTTGGGGAATTAACTTAGTCATCCTACGCTGGACACGTTCAAGTGAATTTATATCCATTCTATAATATGGCGACCAAAACTGAACTGCATAATCTAAATGGGGCCTAACTAGAGCAAGATATAGCTTGAGAACCACACCAGGTGTCTTGTTACTAACGCTGCGATTAATAAATCCAAGTGTCCGATTTGCCTTATAAATGGGCTCCTCACCACGAACCACGGTGAGGTGTTTGTCACCACGAACACTGTTCCTCTTTGCCCAGACAACATTATCATTGTTAAGAAGAAGACAGTCAGGATCCAAATAAGTTGGAAACTTGAAAACTATGATCTTTGTGTGCAACATACCTTCTTCTGGAGGAACCATCACTACATTTTCAAAACCAACCGTCGTGAGGCGTTCCACGGCCTGTTCAGTCCCAACTGTTATGTAGGGCCGGTGAAGACCCTCCTTGAAGAGTGGTTCGTATTCCAAACATTCTTTAGCCAGACGTACCGTCCACTCTAGCTTTTGGTGGAAATTCAATTGGCATGTTGTAGGGAACAACAGCCTCTTCCTTCTATTAAATTGCTTGTCTTGAGTCTTGCTGAGTAGGGTCTTATTCTTTGGTCTCTGTAATTTCATCGTCACTCTCACTGTCTCGCTGTCTGTTATTATTTCTCCGTTTCTTTCTGTTCACTACTACTTCAAACGGTCTGTTATCATCTTGTCTGTCCTCCTCACTACCACTTAGGCATACCGCCTCAGCTATTTCTTTGACGCTGTCAACAATCGAGAACAAATTCACAATATCCTGTATCACCACGTGCAAAAACGAAGAGTGTGGGGCAATACTCCACCTCCCACCAAGCAGCGGACGCCAAGAGCGCCAACCTTGCGACCGCACACACCGTGGTCCGGACACAACTGCAATCTTTGTAAAATCTTTTGTATGTATGTACCTTACCTAAATAAACATTTATTTATTTATTTATTTATTTATTTATTTACAAATATTGGGGGATTGGGTAGCAGTAGATACAGTGCGAGTTAAAGCTCTAGGTAGGAAACTATGAAGAAACTATACAGTCTCCGTGGTGTAGTGGTAAGACACTCGCCTGGCGTTCCGCAAGCGCTATGTCATGGGTTCGTATCCTGGCCGGGGAGGATTTACTGGGCGCAATTCCTTAACTGTAGCCTCTGTTTAACGCAACAGTAAAATGTGTACTTGGTTGTAACAATGATTCTTCGCGGCGGGGATCGTATTCCAGGGATCTGCCTGAAACGCTACGCGTACTAGTGGTTGTACAAGAATGTAACAACTCTTTTATATATCTCAAAAAAAAAAAAGATGAAATTAGGTACTTTTTTGTTTTATTTTTTATTATATTTTATTTATCTGCTAACTAACAGACCTGTGAGTCTGTACATAAACGTGGTTAGCGGCCAAAAAATTAAATAACAATGCTTAACAGTGTATTTATAGAGTTAAATTGCTAGCGTATATTTTTGCTTATAAATAAATGATCAATGTTGCTATTGTTCATATTATCATCATCATTGTAGTGTATTAGTAGAGGCCGGCGGAAAGTTGCGGGGGGGGGGGGGGAGGGTCACGTGTATCGGTGTTATTTTCACCCTACAAAACATTTCCCACAACTCCGCTCATTATTATATCTCGTATCCCACGATGGTCGTCGCCCCTAAATCAACACAACATTATACCTCGTGCACTCGCCTCTAATATAAAATGCTTTTATAGTAAAATATATATATATATATAAATATATATATATATATATATATATATATTTATATATATATATATATATATATATATATATATATATATATATATATATATATATATATTTATATATATTTATATATATTTATATATATATTTATATATATATACTCGGCATACAAAATCCAAGTATACTGAGGTATACTCGGATATAATAGTCCAGTGAGGTATACTCGGGTATAATATAGGAGAGCGAGGCGGGCCGCCGCACTGTGCAAATAACACGTTGTGTACACATCAAGTTATGAAGTAAGAGACTCGGCGAGAGTGGTGGTGCTTGTGGATACTTGTTGTGTAGTGAAGGGCGAGGCGGCGGCGGCGGCATCATGGACCACAGGTGCAGGAAGCGTGTGCGGGAGGCCAAGAAGAAGGCCAGACCAGGTGAATACCTCCCGGGGCGGCTGTGTGTGTGTGTGTGGCCTGCTGCAGGTGCTGGACCTGTCTCCTGTCACGTAGTCTGTCACTCTCTCCTGTCTCTCACTTCCTGCTGTCCTCGCTCACTCCCTCTCCGTCCTCTGTTACTCTGCTTGTCCTCTGTCATTCCCCTGCCTGTCCTCTGTCATTCCATGCTTGTACTGTCTTCCCAACTCGCCCTCTGTCACTCCATGCTTGTCCTCTGTCACTCCCTGCCATGTCTCACTCTCTGCTGTCCTCGCTCGCTCCCTCTCCATCCTCTGTTACTCCCTGCCTGTTCTCTGTCACTCCCCATCCTCTGTCCCTCTCTGCCGTCTCATTCCCTGTCCATCTTCAGTCACAACCTGCCTGACCTACTTGGACTGGACGGTCTTCCCTCTTGCAGGTTGGCGTTTAGTCCCCGGCTGTCCAAGTGGTTGGACAACATTCTTTCCCTCCATCCTTTCCCAAATCCTTATTTCCCCTTCAATGTGATATGTAGTCATAATGGCTTATTGTTTTCTACTGATAATTCCCTTACCTCCCTTCCCCCCCCCCTCCCCATCCTATCACACCCCGATCTTTCCACTCTTGCCTCTCCTCCGTCACGCCCTGTCCTCTCCTCCCTGTAATCACCTCTTTTTCTTCTGTCTTCTAGTTTTGGCATATTTAATGCCTCTAACCTCTCTTCGTAGCTCTTGCCCTTCAGTTCTGGGAGCCACTTAGTAGCATGTCTTTGCATCTTTTCCAGTTTGTTGATGTGCTTCTTAAGATTAAAGACCTGTGCAGCATTTGCAGTATTTTGGCCGAAAAGTGAGGGTTACGTAACTAGGAAAGGCAAAACTTGATGATTATTTAATATTTCTTTGTGAAAATAAGTGTAGGCCTAATGGAAGAGAATAGTGGTGTTTTATTAACATGATACAACTAGTGTAGTGCCCCATCCACCTTTATTAGACATTGCCACAGTCCTTTGTTTTGGTAAGAGTTTTTTAAGAACTTGTATTTTCACATTTTACTTTTTCATAGAGGTTATGTGGTACTCAAGATTCATTACTTGGATGTAGGTAACTGACATATATTTTCAAGCCTACATAATCTAACCCAACCAAACCTAGCTCAACCCAATCCCACCCCTCCTAATCAAACCTTGTTATTTTACCCTATCCTACTCTGCCCTTTCCTAACGTAAACAAACCTTACCTTGCCTAGCTTTGCTTAGTCTAGCCTAGTCTTGCCTTGCTTAGCCTAGCCTAGTCTTGCCTTGCTTAGCCTAGCCTAGTCTTGCCTTGCTTAGCCTAGCCTTGCCTAATCTTGCCTTACCAGACTGCCTTACCTTACCTCGCCTTGCCTAACCTGACCTGCCCTGACCTGAGCTAATTGCATATATAATTTTAAGACATAAAATGAGCTTTATCAAAATACCCGTGTACAGTTTGATGGTACCTATCACTGTCAACTCTGTAATTGCTGCTAAATTCTTGCTCTGGGCATATGTTGTGGTCTCAAGATGGGAAGGTTTTGACCTCCACTTCCCACCTGTGGCACTTCCTGCCCTCAAAGCTCTTATATTGTGTGGGGTGGGGGGGTTGATAGGGTTACCTGGCACTTAATGTCCTCGGGTGGTTCCTATCGGGTTATGGTCAAATCATGTACTGTCGGGGCCTCGACTTAAGAATTTAATCTGTTTCCAGAGACGGGTCGTAAGTCAGAAATTCATTAGTCGAAACGAATTTTCCCATAAGAAGTACACTGTAATGTAAATTGAATTAATCCATTCCACACCCCCAAAAAATTAACTTAAAATACATTTCATATCGAATAACACTCATTTTGTACTAGCTACAATACAGTACTGTATGTATATCTTACCTTGAATGAGGACTCTTGTTGGCGTATGGAAGACGGTGAGATAGAGAGGTGTTAGTGTTTGGAAGGGGAGCCCCCTTCGATTATAACGTCAGGCATTGATGACTTCTCTGGGGTACTCTCTTTCCTACGTTTTGCCTGCATACCACTAGGACATGCTTGTGGCTCACTGCTTGTTTTTCTCACTAAAAACCTGTCTGGTGACACTTGTTTTTCCCTACATTGTAACAATTGTCTGAAGTGAGACATCACATTGTCATTAAAAGGGTTAACACAATGGCCTGCTACAGCTTGATTTAGGTGACACTTTTCAGCAAAACTTTACAATTCTTCCCGTACTGCACATACAGTATTTTCTTAAGAAATACGGAAGGGACATCATCTACTTTACATCAACAACTCTCATACCATTTTCATGTTTACAAATGATCTCTTGTTTTTCCTCTATGGTCATCCTCACATGTGTTTTCTTAGGTTGAACCTTACCACTGACTTTCTTGGGAACCATGGCATGATATATAATAATTACTTTTATGTTCAAAAAACAAATAAAGCAAAAAAAATTATGAAATTCTTTACAAGTATGATTCTTTACAAGCAGCCTCAGTTTACCTGAGCCATCCGCTTGGTAAACTGATGCTGGGTCAGCCATGCCACCAGGAACCATGCGATCGGTCGACCCATACGCATATCAAAATCGCTAGTCGAGGCAAAGGTCGTAAGTCGAGTTGCATTTTCCGACAAAATTTACATCGTACAGTAACTCAAAAAATTTGTAAATAGGGGCAGTCGTAATTCGAGGTGCCACTGTACAGGTATTTTGACAAAACTCTAATTGCTAAAACTGCATACAGTATAGTCTTAGCTATGCTATGTTGGCTTTGGTTAAGTTAGATTGGGGTTGGGTTATGTTGGGTTGAGTTGGATAGGTTAGGTAGCTTTTAAAATTAGTTGGTGAACAGTCTTTGGTATGAAGTGATGTATTCTTCCCACAAGCTTCAGTTACCTCACAATACAGTACATGTGAAGTAAATACATTTTTCTTATTTAAAAAATGTTTTTGAATATTTTGTAAATTGTTCTCGGTTATATGCCATACCATTTTATCCTAGATACGTATTACCATCTTATTTTAGGTTACAAAAACAAAATAAAAAAGCTTTTGTGTAACATTGGCATTTTAAACCTGATTTATGTTCACCACAATTGGTATTGCCAGCTGCCAGTGTCAGAATATACAAAATGGGTGCTGGCAAACCAAATATTAGTACTCTAAGCTGTATTCTAAGCTGTACTTCATCTTTTTCAGTGCAGTCATACAAAAAAAAGTAAATAAAAACTTCTAATTTGTAGATGTGTGTGTTACGATGAATTCTACACCATGACAGTAAACATGAAATTATTGGCTGCTGTGGTTTTGTCTCCCATTGTTGGGAAACAGCATTTTCTGGAGATCCACCTAACAACTGGCCATGTACTAGGCTGCCATCCACAGCAGTTCACTAACTCCCACATAACTATTTACTGCTGAGTGATCAGAGGCATCAGGTATAAGGAAGCTTGCTTGAGAAAGGAACCCTGAATCATTTAGTTGTAAACCGACCTCTCTTAACTTTGTGCAATACTGGTCACCTACTGTATCAGTATTGTACAGCAGAGCTTTCATTATGGTAAGTGTTGACAATCAGTATAGTCAATCATTTTAGCTGGGGATTGACCATGTGAATACTAGAATTGGGTCTTAGTATTAAAGAATTGTCCAAATTATTTGTTCAGTTCAATTATTTGCTCGACCTGTTAATGGATGCCTTTGACCGGGGGATTTAGGGTCATTGGTCAGAGGCACAATATAGTATGCAAGTTGGCACCAGTTTGGCATTTTCTTCGGCTCATTCATCTACCTCTCACTTTCTGGATTCTTGGGGTTTGACTCTTCCTGCAATTCTTATGCATGGGGGTGTCCAATGGGCCCATGGATGGTCTCCCTCCTTTCTGTCATATTGCTGCAATGTAGACAGTAAATGTGTCCCTCCATTGATTTTTGAAAAAAAATATATGCTCTATATAAAATATATATAGGTGGACATCTTTGTGTCTGCCAGGAATCAACGGCTCCCAGTGTACTTGGCTTTGTGTTTGGATTACAAAGCCTTCAGGGTGGAAGCCTCCAGTTCAGTCTTTTGACTGTACTGGAGTTGATGAGATTTTCGTTGTCTTCCCTCATTCTTTTCACGTTAGAGATGTTTGCTGGCACTGTGGTTCTTTCAGATCCTCAATGGCTTGCTCATCCTTGGTTTCCTTGTCTTTGGTTTCTTCATCCTTATCTTTGTACTTTTTTATGTGGCTTGTATCAAAGGATTATTCTGGAGATGTTCCTTGATGGTTTGAGGCTCTCTGCTGATCTTCAACGTCTGTGAGAATGTTGGACACACCCAACACAGAACTGCACATTGTACTACCTGTACAATGCTCTTTATGTGGTTCTCAGGTGATACTGTAGTTTTTTTTTTATCTAGAACCACCCCTAGATTTCTTTCTTTTATCAGAATTTTTTTTTAAAGCTTTTTCACATAATTTGTAGGCTGTGTGGTGTATTTTCTCTTACTCCACATTCCTTAACATGATATTTATTCATATTAAATTCCATTTGCCAAATGGTGCTCCATACACTTATTTTGTTCAGGTTTTCTTGAAGGGCATGACAATTGTCTTAACACTTTCGTGCTCTCGGCGCTCAAAAAAAAACAATACCCCAGATGCTTTCGGCACTTCGCGCGCCTACGCGGTAAGACCGAAAAAGTGTACACTCTTTTGACTGTCCTGACAATAATTGAAGGCGCACGTATTTAAATTTGGTATCACTGTGTTCGCAATGAAATTGTCTATAAGAGCATACCTATAAAATGCCGCCCAAGCATAAGGAGTATCAACACCAAATAAAAAACTATGCAGATCACTCGCCGAGAGCGCCAAACAGCAACAAAATGTTTCCACTCTCTTAATGGTTGCGAAGCCTACAGTTGTCCTACATCGCTAATTTTGTTATCATTGGAATCACAATAAAATTCTCTACACAGACATTTGCATATGAACGTTTAATATAGGTAATTGCCCACCCGCAAGAGTGTGTGAAGTGGAGAGTAGTTAGCCGCGAGCGCACTGGCGAAAACACAGGGGGGAAATCATGCTTGGAAAGTTTATACATTTATACGTTTCCTGACCCTACTTTTCTATGTACGTATTTCTTTTTTATACCAATGTGTTCGCAATAAAATTTTCTATAAGATGAAATGTATAACATTTGTACAAAGCATGTGTAAGAGAAGCGCCAAATATAGAACCACGTCGCTCAGTATGCGTTCGCGGCAGAAACGAACGCATTGTTTTCGTTCGTTTGATGTTTGTCATGTTTATACTTGTTGAAACATTTTATAATTTGTATGACAGTGATCACAGTAAAATTCCCTACACAGACATATACATAACACATACAAATATTTCACACGTGTTGGATATATCAACGGCTAAAGGGAACCCACTGCCACACGCCAGCCACACCCAGAGCCACACCCGCCACACCCCCAAACATACTTTGTGTTTTTTTTTTTTTTTACTCATAGAAGTTTATGTGATATAATATTCATTCTGGTACCAAAAAATTCGCAAATAAATTCTCTACAAAACGTATATAATATAACTTCTTATAGATGATAAAAAATTCCAAATAGGTGTACTTACCCTGTCTATGTTGATTGAAGATCAACAGTTGAGCATTTTTTCTTCACTCCACCATCTTCAGGCTTCTGATCCTGATGCCATGTGTTCGGTGAGGGAGAACGGGAATTTCATGGAGAAAAATCTGAGAGTATCCCCATCCATTTCGGTTAAAAAATGGAATTTATAGAAATATTTTTTCGATGGACTAGAAAAGTAGGCTGTTATGCGGAATCGTAAGAAAAAACGGTGACGAGTTATCTCTAATCTAAAGCGCGAAAGTGTTAAGTTTCTTATTTTCCCTAGTATCTTAGCATTATCAGCAAACATAAGAATGAAGGTAACTGCAGAAGGCCTATTGGACCATACGAGGCAGCTCCTATCTATAACCACCTAATCCCACTCATATACATGTCCAACCCACGCTTGAAACAATTGAGGGACCCCACCTCCACCACGTTACGCGGTAATTGGTTCCACAAATTAACAACCTTATTACCGAACCAGTATTTACTCAAGTCTTTCCTAAATCTAAACTTATCCAGTTTATACCCATTGTTTCGTGTTCTGTCTTGTGTTGATACATTTAATACGCTATTAATATCCCCTTTGTTATGTCCATTCATCCACTTGTAAACCTCTATCATGTCACCCCGAACTCTTCGCCATTCGAGTGAATGCAATTTAAGCTAAGTTAATCTTTCTTCATATGACAGGTTTCTAATTTGGGGAATTAACTTTGTCATCCTATGCTGGAAACGTTAAAGTGAATTTATATCCATTCTATGGTACAGCGACCTAAACTGAACTGCATAATCTAAATGGGGCCTAACCGGAGCAAGATATAGCTGAAGAACAACACCAGGTGTTTTGTTACTAACGCTTCAATTAATAAATATCCCAGTGTCCTATTTGCCTTATTACGAACATTCATACATTGATCTTTTTGTTTTAAATTCTTACTAATCATAACTCCCAGATCCCTTTTGCAATTCGACTTCGCAATCTCAACACCATCTAGCTTGTATCTTGTAATTCTATCATCATTACCTAGCCTTAAAACTTTACATTTGTCAGCATTAACCTGCAACTGCCAATCTTTTGACCATTTCAAAACCCTATTTAGATCGACTTGAAGTGATAGTGAGTCTTTTTTCGTGTTTATTTCCCTACCAATTTTTGTATCGTCAGCAAGTTTGCAAATGTTGCTACTCAAACCTGAATCTAAATCATTTATATATATTTTATATATATTATAAAGAACAGAGGTTCTAGGACAGAGCCTTGAGGCATTCCACTTACATCATTTTCCCATTCTGACTTAACCCCATTTATACTAACGCTCTTTTTTCCTTTGGTATAGCCATGTCCTAATCCAACTTAACATAGCACCCCCAATACCATGAGCCTCTATCTTTTTAATCAGTCTTTTATGTTTTATATACTTCATTTTTCTGGGGGGAGCCCCGTCGGCTCCCCGGAGCTTTACCGGCTGATATGCTAATGTCAGACTTTGGCATCAGTCATGTGTATGGAGTTCTAGGGCCTACCGGGGACCACGAGCCAGAACCTGGCCCCCTCAGAGAGGCAAGGGGAGCAATGGCCTATAGAAACCCCCGTGTGGTTGGAAGCATTCTATGTCTGCCATCGACCGGGTCAAGCATCCAGAAAGGTAAGCATTCCAAAACAAACCCCTATTCTGGTGAAAATTGCTACCTAAGCCGAACTAGTGGATAGAACTCTTCAACAGAAAACAAGGAAACTAGTATGACGTTATACGTCACCGCGCCGCTGTCTGCGCAGCTTCCCCCTCCCCGGGAGGGGGAAGGGGGAGCCCCAGACCTCCCACGCCGGCTATCCACCCATCAGTTCTTCGGCTGATGCTATAGGCAATGGTTATGTGCTCCGGCTCCAGTGGTTTCTTGCGATGTCTCGCGTCGGACCCGTCGTTTCTGAACTCCTGGCGAGCTTGCATGCTTTGGGGAGTTTTTCTGTTCGGCAGACGTTCCGTCTCCTTGTGCCGCCTGGGTTTCGGTGGTCGCGCCCGAGATCTTCTCGCAGCTCCGCCTTTTTCCTGGGCTCGGGGGGGCCTTGTCGGGGCTGCTTATGTTCTGCCTCGTGGTCTCGCCTCCGGTTGGTTGTCAGGTGGCTTCGTGGTAGGTGTCCCACCTGCGTGCTTCTCTTGGCGGCAGTATGGGCATTTTGGCGGTCCTTCCTTTTCCTGTCCCTTCTTAGGTGGTTACTCTTGTTAGCTTGGTTTACTCTTGGCTTGGTTTTCTAGTGGGGGTTGGGGGCCGTCGTCTTGCCACATACTGTCGCCTCTTTTCGTGCGGCGCAGGCGGAGCCGCTTCAGCTTGCTTTCGGTCTTGGTGTTGCTTCTGCACCGTTAGTCAGCTGTCTTGTGCGTCGTTTCACCTCCGGCCTGTTCGTGCGCCGCTTGCACCATCCTGGTCTCTGGTCAGCGTGCTCTGTCTTCTCCTCAGTTGGTAGTGCCCCTTCGGTTCCGGTGTGTTTTTTCGTCGGCTCTTTCCTTTGGGCCTTTGCCTCTGGGGGTCGGTTCGCTGAGTTTTCTTGCTCCTTCGGTTTTAGCGTTTTGGTTGTTTGATGGCAGCAGTCTCCATCTTTTCTGGCGCGGGGTGGGGCTGCTGCATTCTGGAGGGGTCCAGGGTTTGTTGGTGCTTCGTTGGTCGGGCCGGGGGTGTGTCGTTTTTGTGTTCAGTGGCGGCCCTCCGCTGTTGTTTGCGTGCCACGGCGTTTGGGTCCGGATCGCGTTTTGCGTTGATCTGGTTCTGTCCTTCCCGGTTCGCGGGTGATGGTGTCCCGGGTGGTCAGCCGTGTTCTTGCGGCTAAGCTGCCTGTGTTCTTCCCTCATGCCTGTGGCGTTCGTGGCTTCGCTGCTCTCGCTGCCGTCTGGGCGACGTGGCCTTGCAGTCTTTCGGGCATGGATTTTTGGTGTTCGTGCAGGGGCCTTGCTGCTCGTGGTTCTCGTGTTGTTCCCGGGATTTTCGGGGCTGTGGCGCCTTGGGTTGGCGTTTGCTGCCGGTTGTCTCGCCTCCTTGGGGGGTGCGTGGTGTCCGCCTCCCGGTTTTGTCCCTTTGACCTTCCTCTGTGGGTAGTTAGCTCCGGGGAGCCGACGGGGCTCCCCCCAGAAAACCAGCGTTGAATGTAATGAAACGCCATTTTCTGGGTGAGACCCGGAGGCTCCCCGGCAACCCTCCCTCCCTCCGGTCGGCATTTTTCGCGTGTTTTGACATCCAGCCTCAGAACTGATGGGTGGATAGCCGGCGTGGGAGGTTTGGGGCTCCCCCTTCCCCCTCCCGGGGAGGGGGGAGCTGCGCAGACAGCGGCGCGGTGACGTATGACGTCATACTAGTTTCCTTGTTTTCTGTTGAAGAGTTCTATCCACTAGTTCGGCTTAGGTAGCAATTTTCACCAGAATAGGGGTTTGTTTTGGAATGCTTACCTTTCTGGATGCTTGACCCGGTCGATGGCAGACATAGAATGCTTCCAACCACACGGGGGTTTCTATAGGCCATTGCTCCCCTTGCCTATCTGTGGGGGCCAGGTTCTGGCTCGTGGTCCCCGGTAGGCCCTAGAACTCCATACACATGACTGATGCCAAAGTCTGACATTAGCATATCAGCCGGTAAAGCTCCTGGGAGCATCCGGGTCTCACCCAGAAAATGGCGTTTCATGACATTCAACGCTGGTTTTATATACTTCTGTATTCCTTCTGGTAGGTCATTTATGTAGACGATGAACGTTACTGGTGCAAGAACTGAACCCTGTGGTACTCCACTTGTGACATTTCTCCAGTCTGATACATTGCTCTGATTACTACCCTCATTTTTCTGTCAGATAATTTTTCATCCATGTTAGAAGCCTCCTTGGGCCAGATTCATGAAGGTACTTACGAATGTTTTTCTTCTTAGCGCCTTCGTGGTGGCTATGTCGGTATTCAGGTAGTTACACAGACAAGAAAAACCTTCGTAAGTTTGCTCCGTCATCTAAGTGTACTGTACTGTCGACCACTCATAGCTTTATGTAAACTGGATATAACTCAATTTTTCTCTACTACATAACACTGGGATCGATTTTAATATAAACAAAAGATTATTAGTTCGCGACTCATGAAGAGGAGTCCTTCGTGTTAGTTATATATGCATTCTCTGCTTGAAACTTGAAGTAAATATGTCTTTTATGATAGTAGAATTAGTTTTATAATAGCAAGATATTATACCAGTAGTTATTAAGTAAATAAACACTGGTGAACATGAAATATGAGAGAAGGTTATGAGCCCTGCCTGATGGGATCATTTTCTATCACCAAATGCCTCTGTTCACCTGTAAGGGTGTACCTTAGCTATACATACACAGTTTTAATTTATTTTGTTTGGTTTTATTTTGAAATTAAATCTAGGTGAGACATAAAAGAAAAATATCCTGCACAAATGATGTTAGATTAGGGTAAAAACTTCAAAAACTTTTCTCATTGAATACTTAAACCTATAATTATGACTATATGGACTATTAACACTTTCGCGCTCTCCGCAAAGGTCACTCAGCCAACCGAATGTGCGCGCTGCGCTTTTATCGCTTAAGCGTAAAAACAAAAATGTGTATACTCTTTTTACTCTTCTGACCTTAGTTCTCATGCTACGTATTTCATTTTGGTACCAACGTGTTCGCAATAAAATTCTCTAGAAGAACATTAGTAAAATAAGTCAAGAAACATATAGGGATACCAGCACCAAATAAATAACTACGTAGATGACTCGCCGTGAGCGCCCATCAGCAACAAAATGTTTTTACTCTTGGGATTGTAATCACCTCCACACTTGTTCTACAGCGTTAATTTTGGTATCAATGGACTCGCAATGAAATTCCCAACATGGAGATATGAATATAAGCGTAGAATAATGATGCAGCCCGCCCGCAAGAGTGTGGGAAGTGGTGAAATTGTTACCCGGTATCGGTGACGGGACGACGCACGGCGCTTTGAAAGTTTAGACTTATTTCACTCTCATGACATTAATTTTCTATGTACGTCATTCATTTTTATGTCAATGTGTTCGCAATAGAATGTTCTATGTGCCCATAGGTAAAAAATATCAACAAAGCGTAAGTTAGAATAGCGACAAATATAAAATAACGCTGGAACATATCAGTGAGCGTCAAACACACACAAAATATTTTTACTTTTGTTATGTTTGTCAAGATTATACTTGTTGCACACAGTTATTTTTGGTTGTATATTGATCGGAATAAAATTCCCTAAACAGACATATGCATATAATACATGATATGGGGGAAGAATTACCAGTATAAACGGCTAAAGTCACCCACCTGCAACCCGTTTGGGACAAAATACCATTTGATCGAAGTTATCCACACCTTTCATGAACTTATTGTACCATGCAGCCTAGTGGTGAGAATGAGAGCCTCATAGGGCGCAGTTTGAAACAAACCCAAAGTAAATCGGATAAAAATTGAATTTTATACAAATATTTTAAAAGTAGACATAACTTTATGTCCACTATGCGTTTACGTTAGACGAAACCAAACGCGCCGGCGCGTCCAGATAGCGCGAAAGTGTTAAAACAGAGAGAGGGAAGTAGGGGTTCAAGGCCTCTTCCTGTTACACAATTTGGGTGTGTGGAACCAGTAATTATCAAAAGAATGCACCATGCCGGGAAGGCTATGTAGCAGTAAGGCAGTGAGGTGAGGCAGCTACTTATTTGAGGAATGCTTATTTTATTTGCCTTACAAGCTGAGGCAGCCTATTTTATTTGAGGAATACTCAGCTGATTCCTCTACATTTAGCATGGAACAAATTTGTGTCCAAGACCTCTTCCTGTTACACAATTTGGCTGTATGTAACTAAACTAGAAGTGCTCTACAAATCAAGGGACCCAGAATGTGGAATGACCTCCCGAATCATGTCAAAGGCTGTACCCCTCTCAACCAGTTTAAGAGTAAAACCAAGTACAGTGGTACCTCGCATAACGAATTTAATCCGTTCCATGTTCGTCATGTGAAACGGACGTCATACAAAACGAGTGTCCCCCCATGTAACCAGTGTGATGCACTGTGTTTATTGTGAAATTCCCCCAGAGTGCATGACATCAAATGTTCCCCAAAATATCATTTTTCTTTGCAAAATGATAAATTACCTTCCCTGAACATGTCTATGTAAAAATAATTACCAAATTCCACTTACTTTGGCTGTGAGGGCGTGGACAAGGTGCGCTGTGACGTCATCAGGGCCTGGTCGCCCGTGTGTGAAGCTCCCAGACACAGTCGCGCAGGCCATTCAAGCACCGCGTGTTGCCACAAATATATTTTCAAATATTTTTTCTATGCATTTCCAATGCGGTTTTATTTGTTTCTTTTATCGTATATGATGCATATTTGTGACCTTTACAATATGTATACAGTAGAATGTTCATAATTTTCCATGGAACTGTGATACATGTGTCAGTAATGTGTCCACAATAAATGTTTGTCACAATATTACATGGTAAAAATTCACTAAAATTACAATATGTACAGTTTCACATACTATTTACACAGTAACACACTGTATTACACACTCTACTTTGGAGGTGCGTAATAGTCAACGAAGTAGTCCATGGTACACAGCGCGACTTTGCTCTCCTTGCACCAGCTACAGATAGATTTTCATTTCCTGTTTCATCGTTCTGTGTTCTTGCAAATAATGCACTCGTGTGCACCCTTGGCTTTAGTACTTGTAGGTGGTATGTAGGCAAGCTTGTAATGCATAAGGTAGTATTGAAACGATTATAGGAAAAGCTCAATTTGTAAGGTAGTCTTGAAAAGATCGCTTTGTAAGGTCCCACACAGGAAGAGATTCAGCTAGCCTCAGAGTGTCCATCAGTCAGGAAGAGATTCAGCTAGCCTCAAAGAGTGTCCATCAGTCAGGAAGAGATTCAGGTATTCTTGAAAATATCAATGAACACCACCATGGAAGCCGCTAACACTTCATCTATGCTACTTGTATCAGATGCATCATCACTGAACGCAGAAAACGATTCATCTATGTATCATCTATATAAATTCGAGATGGCAAGGGTGGGGCTCAGAGCTACACCTGGATACGCTCGCTGTATCATCCTCATAGGTGCTGTATCACTGGCATCCGACCGTTGTGTTAAGCCCTTATTGCGCCTAGCTTCACCAATGTTATGACCCTTATGTTCTTCAAACAATAGGGTCTGAATTGCACCGATTGAGCGCAGTCTTTCAACACCGTGTGGGACAGGTGTTTGAGAGCCAGAGGCACGTGTGCCACAAATGGTTGCTCACGCAGTACTAACCCAGCCAGCAGCCCTTGTCTTTCATATTCGTTATTACAAAAGGTTCGTTCAGTGTTTGTTGGGTAGGCTGCTCCATTATGACAATCTTTCTTTGTTTCAAATGTGTTCCATTTGTTTTGTATTTGTCACTTACGTCTCAATAATGGAGCAGCCTACTCGACAAACACTGAACAAACCTTTATGGCATTTGTCCATTTTTCAAATTGTTTCAACAGTTCTTTTATTTTTCATTTTTTTTTATTTAAGAAACATGGAGCAGCCGACCTGTAGACCACCGAACGAACCTTTTTGACATTTGTACTGGTTTTCAAAATTCTTCATTTTTTTTTATTATTTACGTTTTTTGTATGTAAGAAACATGGAGCAGCCTACCTGCCGACCACCGAACAAACCTTTTGCTATAAGACAAATGAAAAATAAATATTGAACACATTTGAAGAAAGGAAAATGTCATAATGGTTTATTCAGTGTATGTAAGGTAGGCTTCTCCATTATTGAGACGTAAATGACAAATACAAAACAAATGAAACACATTTGAAACAAAGAAAGATTGTTATAATGGAGCAGCCTACCTGCCAACACCGAACGAACCTTTTTGACATTTGTTGTATATAAGACATTTCATTTCTTTTTTTCTACAAAAACGTCAATGCTTTTCAACATCTCAGCAGTCACCCTTTTATATCCCAGCATCATTAGCATCTTTAAGCAAGAACAACATAATTTATGTGCATCGTCGGAGGCGTCTAGGAATGTGCAAGAAGCAGCGCGACCCCACTGTGTGGTGTTGACGTTACTCAAACCAGCGTTCGTCATACGGGACGATTTGACGCTGATCGGGCCGTTCGTTACCCAAAATGTTCGTCTTTTGGGGCGATCGTTATGCGAGGTACCACTGTACTACCTAATTAACTCCATGTAACCTACCTTACCCCATAAATGTCAACCCATGTCTTGCTATTTTTTAAACAATGCTGTTTGTTCACCAATGTGTACAATTGCTGATTTCTGCTGTTATCCCCCCCCCCCCCTTTTTTATTTTTTATTCCTTCTTTCAACACAATTTATACCTAATCCCAATTACTATTAAGTTTTAGTCCAAGTGTTTTTTCCCCCCACACCTTGCCCAAAATGCTATGAGTATTAGTGGCTTTAGGTATTGTATGTACTAGTGCTGTCTATAAATCCAACATTATGTTTGTAAATCAACTGTATGTACTTTTCCTGAATAAAATTTATTTATTATTATATACAGTATTTATTAATCAGTAAGTAAGTATTAAAAGAAGGCACCAAGCTGGGAAGGCTATGTAGCACCATTGTGTGTAACAATAAACCAAATTTTTTTTAACAAATAATGCACCTGTATGGTAAAACAAATCCTGTCAGCTCTAAAAGTATTGATGCAGTTATTTAAATAAAAAATATAATGAAAGAAATATTACTGATTGATTGTTGCCGCCAAACGCAGCTAGTTTATTGTGCACTGGTTTATTTTTATCCTATCTTTTTGTACTGTACAGTATATCCAAGGAAGTGAAAAATTGAGACATAATGCACAATTTAATGAATGATTAGCATGGATTAGCAGTTCAAAAGAAATATGACTATTACATATCAACAGGAGAGCTTAATGATCCATGGTTAACATGATTTAACACTTTCACGCTATAATACAGTATTTGGATAATACAGGATAATACTATAATACAGTATTAAGGATAATACAGTATTTGTAATAATACAAACTATAATTTAAAATCTTTATTACTGATTTTTTTTATAAGAAGATTAGGTATACACAGCAATGTGCTGCTACTCTATTCTACGTGGAATATTACACAGTGTAGATAAAAAAGTAGCTAAAAGTTTATCTAATCCTCCCATCTCACAGGATGATTAGGCATACATGGAATCAAGGTAGAAATTACCAGCTTCAATACAAAAAACAAATCAACTCTGACTAAACAACTCTTCACGATTTTCACAAGAGGTAAGCACTGAATCATGGAAACATTATATTATAATTACTCTTGCCAGTTTCTTCAAGACTCCTCTCTAACAATGTATTTTTTAACATACTTAGGTATACACATCAATGTGCTGCTTCCCTATTCTGTATGAAGGACCACACAGTGTAGATCAAAAACCAGCTACAAGCTCATCCAACATCCTCACCTCACAGGATGGCCAGTCATACATGGAATCAGGAGAGAACAAAATACTTAAGGCTGATCTATTAGCCTCCACTGGCAAAACCTGGGTGCAGCACAAGAATATCTTCCAATATTCCTGAGTGTATGAAGTAATTGCAGAGTTCAAAGTACCTCATACCATTTGGTCTGAAGTCACTGATAACAGGGCAATCACAAATATTGTGTTGGAGAGTTTGTTCTCTCAAGTAGGACTGAAAGCAGATGTTTTTTCCACCAAGAGGGTTATAAATCCATGGAACCGCCTACCCGCTGACGCCGTAAATGCCAAATTCCAGCTAAAAAATATCATTAAGACAATTGGCGGGCCCTTTAACAAGCCACTGACTTTGTCCTCGTCGAGGCCACTAGATAGTGGCCCTTGGGTAAATTCAGTAAATATATACAATACTGTAATTGTCAGCGCATCTTCCGAGCAACAAGGACAGCTACACAATATCTCTTAGAATTACATAGATAAACAACAAATGTAACATTTGTTTACTACAATGTCCGTGCTGCCTGTAGAAGTTAAAAAAGCATAATTTTACTACGAAATATACTAATTTTATAAGAAAATTTGATGTAAATAGGAGGCAGTAGAGCTCCGATAAGCCAGCCCTAAATCTTCAATATGAAGAATGTTGCCTGCTCTCTGATTGGCCAAACGAAACACAGTAGTGACCTCTATCAGCACGTAGGTGAACCAGACTTAGAACCCAAATATCTTCCTAAGTGGACCTACGTAAATTGCACCTAAGCATCTTCTTAGGGTATACTTGGGAACCTTCGTAGCAAACCTACTTATGAAGAAATACATGGAGCTTCGTGAATCTAGGTTCTTGTTACTCCTCTATTACTCCTCTCCAGTTTCAAAAACAGCCTACTGCATTACATTAAACTCTGTCAAAAGCCTTGTTTATTTTTGTTTAGGTCCAGATAAATGCAATCAACCCAACCATGATATTCCTTGTCTACATAAATGAACTGCCAGAAGGAATACATGATTATAAGAATGCAGAGTCAGGAAAATGCCTCCCAATGAATTAGCAGCATTGCTAACTTTAGCCACGACATTGCTATTATTACTAGAATCCTGGTCACTAATTCATGAATATGAATCATTTTTCACAAGTTTATTTTCTAAAGGAACATGAAGTTCTATTTCATGATGCATAGATGCACAAATTTGCAGCTGTGTGCAGTGATGTCAGCCTTGTGCTGTGAACAGCATAACTAGCATTGTGTTCACTGATATCTGTAATTTAAATCATCCCTCATTAACTCACACAGTAGGATCAGAAATGGCACTTTCCTCTCTGAGATGTGCATTTGAAGGGCTAAGGTAGCCATTTACACTGGCTTCGTATGGCTTCACATAATTTGCAAACAAATTATAATTGAGAGTTTGTGAATTTATAAATTTGTGGACTTTTTAATATGCCCTATTTCCCAAAAAGGGATTCCTTATTCAGATTAAAACCCAGTCATTCATTATACTATGAACCTTGTTTGTTGGATCTTGTCTGTTAGCAAGGTCTGGAATTACAAGTAACAATCTGCTTACTATTGAAAGTGACCATAAGGCCCTGGTCTTTTCCCTACCACCATAATTAATGGTGGGAAATGGCTCATGGTCACTTAATGGAACACCACCCTGCTCTTTATTGTCCAAACTGCATTGTCCCACTTGATTGTGCACCTCTTTGTAGTGTCCCAATTTTCAGGACAATCATATGTTTTGTTTTCCTAATGTGTCTCGGGGTCACTTGTTTCTGCACAGAATCCTTGTGAATCCAATACCTTTGATCATCCCGAGTGATCCTGAATGATACCTTTGATCATCCTGAGTAATATTTAGTGCCTACTGTAATATATAATTAGCTAATTTCCAATTTTTTTTAGTGAAGGCATCATCCTGGAAATAAAAGGGAGAATACTACACTATACGAAGAGAAACCTAAAGACAAAAAAATGAGATGTCCATTCACTTCATCTCTCTGTACATAACACCATCAACCTTCAGTATGTCATCCACAGCAGCACCTCATTATTCACCTTATCTTAGACTAAAGATTTTCCACCTTTATCAACTTGTGGCACCCTGGACAACCTTTTCTGGGAAAAGCCCGTTGTGGCTCCCTGAAGCTACTATCATAGATAGTGTGCAACGACTTAGGTCACATGAGTCAAGGAGTTCTTTAGACCTACTGGAGACCAGCACAAGAACCTGACTCCCCCCATCACAGAGACACTAGGAGCAGTGACATTGGTTTATTGCTGCCACCGAGAAGGGTACACAGACAGTCAGCGAAACAAAACAAACCATTACTGGCTTCAAATGATATCTCTGCATCAAGAACCACCGAAAGAACTCCCCTTAACAGTGTAAACAAATTATCGAAATCTCTTGAAACTAGTGCCAGTTCGTTCGCCCAACCCTGCTAATCATTTGGGGGGAGTGAGGATGCAGTGCCGTGTCAACTGGTGAGCCCGCCAGCTGACAACCCCAAGTCCCATCTGACAGCCCCCAGCCCCAAGTATTCCATCTATGTTGCGGGATATTCAAAAGGCACTAAATATCACTCAGGATGATCAAAGGTATCATTCAGGATTACTTGGGATGATCAAAGGTATCGGATTCACAAGGATACTGAAAGGTGTAGTGTTTGCCGTGGCTGCTTCTCTGCTGAGTGAGCTCCAGTATTTTGCTGTGATCTGTACATTTAAGTGGTGGTTTTTACCTTTGTAGGTATTTCTGGTATTCTATCATGTGGAGAGACATGATAGAATACAGTACTGTACTGTGTAATGTGGAGAGACACATGATAGAATACTGTGTAGTGTGGAGAGACATGATAAAATGCTGTAATGTGTATATATTTCTATTCCCACAGAACTTTGTGTAGAAAAGGGAGTCTGGACAAAACTTGATTATAAAAACAACTTTGATTGTTGTATTGATAAAATAAAGGACACCGCCGAGCGTATCCACTCAGATGAGGTTTCTGTAGAAGAGTTTATAGAACGGTATGAAAAGCTTTACAAGCCTGTAGTGATCAGGGGAATAACAGAGAACTGGAAGGCTCACTACAAGTGGACATTAGAGGTGAGAATATTTTTGCTTTCTTCATCCCTGAACATGATAATTATTTAACATTTTTTTTGGATTCATTTTGTTGGGGATCATTTAGATTACTGCATTTCTGAGGGAAGCCCTGTTGGCTCCCTGGAGCTATCAAACTGACATGTGCCATGTTAGTTTGGTGCCATCAGTCCTTGGAGTTCGAGTGCCTACTGATTGATTGATCGTAGAATATGAATATTAGTGATTGATCGTATAATATAATATACTTGTCACATATATGAACCCACAAGTTTTAGCATAGCAACATTCTACACATTGAACTCTATGAATTCCATAAGTTACACACTTTTGAATAATATTACAGCAAAAAAACAGAGAAAAATGAGAATGAGAAACAAAAAATAATGAGAAACATCAAAACATCAAACGAATGAGAAACATCAAAATAATTGTTAAAAATTAAATTTGTGGCAACTGCTGCCCCACGGGGTGGTGGGGTGTAGTATCCCCGAGCACTTCATCACTCACCGCCTATAATTTGCTTATCTTTTCAGCTCCATCATGACTAAAGTGTGTCACATTCAATGTTTTTCTGGGGGAAGCCCCTCCAGTTCCCCAGAGCTATCTGGGCTGATATGAATGTATTAGACCCTGGCATCAGTCAAAGCGAATGGAGTTCTTAGGCCTACCAGGGACCACGAGCCAGAACCTGGCCCTCCCCCCCTCAGAAAGGCATGAGGAGCAATAGCCTATAGAAACCCACATATGGTTGAAAGCATTCTGTCTGCCATCTACCTGGTTAGTCACCCAGAAAGGTAGACACCCCAAAATAAACCCTGTCTGGTTAAAATATTGCTATTGAAAGCTGAGCTGTTGGACAGAACTCCCCAAATGAAAACGGAGCAAACGAGTATGACGTCACAATCATCACCATGCCCCTCCCCCCTTCCCAGGGAGGGGGGGAAGGGGAGCCCCAGACCCCATGCCGGCTATCCACACGTCCAGTTCTTGGCTGATGTGTGACTTGGTGGGTCATGCGATTTTGGCTCCGAATCATTTCAGTGCTGTGCCTTGTGGCGTGGTACTGTCCCAGTGGTGGTGTGCGAGCCAGGAGTATTTTTCAACGGTACTCGGTCTGCATGTGCCTAGGGTTACCTTCCCTAGGTGCCCTGTAAGTACTACCCTTGTGGCTTGAGGTTATCTTCCACAAGTCGCTTAGGGGCTGCCTCTACTGTGGTCTTTGGCTTTTATTTTTATTTTCTGCCTGGTGGAAGGTCTGCCCTTGATGTGGCTCCATATTTTATATATATATATAATAATTTAAATATTTTGATATTGTATTATAGGTGGTCGTCCACTAGGTCCCCATGTGTATACACGTTCTGAGGGTTCAGCTATTGGTTGTTTGCTTGGTAGTTTGGGTGCTGGTTAGCAGTACCATGCCTGGACTTCCCGTAGCAGAGCATCTTAGGGCCCTGGGGAAAACCCCACTGGGGCTCAGTGGTCTGATAGATATGTTCCCTTGGGTCCCATCTCGCTTTGTGCGAGATTGAAGGTTGCTCTGTCCCCTTCTCAGGGTGACAATCACCTGTTTTGCCTCCGTCATGCTGCCTGTTTGATAAGTGACACCTTCGACTCGGAGTCCTGCGAGTGGTGTTGATTGCTTGTTCTCTAGATCACCCAGTCCATTGATATTGATCTTTGGGTGCAGACAACTTCAGCGTTGCTGCAGCGCACTAGGTTGGTTGCTCACCTGGATGCCCCGAGACTGTCCTGTTTTAGTTATAGGGACCCGGACTTGGGGGTGTTAGTCGCTTCGACTCTGGTTTCATCCTCGCCCCCAGGACCTTCCTCTGCAGTTGTTCGTCCTGTACCTCCCCCCCCCCTCCCTGCTTTCGGCTCCGAAATGTCTGAAGGTTTTGGAGTCAGGAGCAGGGTTTAGTTGGTGGTGAGACATGGGCTGTTTCGGGGGTTGCCCCTTCCAGTGTGACGACAGAGGCATTCAAGCCCATTCCTCCAGTCGGTGCTTCTTGGTCTGACAAGTGGGTCCCCTTCGTTCCAGCTTTTCCGGCAGCTTCAGCCTTTTCCTTTGAGGTGGAGGGTTTGGAGAACGGCTTTGCCCCGGGTCCTGATGTGGAGGTCCCCGGGGTAGGGGAGGGGCTGACTTAGGGGCCTTGGGCCCCGTTTGACCCTGCTTGGGTTTTTGTACCCTCCGAGCGGGGCTTGTTGTTGCAAAGGGTGGGCTTTTCTTATCCCCCTTCCTTTTACGAGTTTGATATGGCATCAACCCCTCCCCGGGTTCGGTTCAGAGCCATAGGCACAATTAGAGAACACTTTATAAACTTCAGAGATTCACGGTTGTTCAGCATCCTCCCAGCGAGCATCAGAAATATTGCAGGAACAACCGTGGATATCTTCAATAGAAAACTAGATTCTTTTCAAAAAGAAGTGCCGGACCAACCGGGCTGTGATGGATATGTGGGCCTGCGGGCTGCTCCAAGCAGCCCTCAGGCCCACATATCCATGGTCTGCTTTGTCTGGTGGACCAAGCTCTCACAAGTCAAGCCTGACCCTGACCAGGCTTGGGGAGTAGAAGAACTCCCAGAACCCCATCAAATAGGTATCAAACAGGTTCTGGGTTCCCTTGGGTACTTCGGCCCAGTCTTTTCGGAGGTTTTCGGCCCCGTCTTTCCGGAGGTTTTTGGCCCCCGTCTTTCTGGAGGTTTTCGGCCTCCCGCATCCCTTCTCATGAAGTGTGGATGGCCATTGTGACTTACCTCCTGCGTGACCCGGATTACACCTTGATAATGTATCGTGTCTCTCCTGAGATTGGTTCTTCTTCTTTCCATTACTGGGTTCGTTACGAGGTTCTGGAATCGTCGTAGTTGGCAGGCTGTCTGATCTTTTCGTTGGGGGCGTAGCATACGTTCTGTCAGTCCTGCATGCTTGAGCCTCAGTGGTAAGAGGCTCTTACCATTATGCAAGTTTACCTTGGGGGTGTTTGAACGCCTCAATGCCTGTTTGTACGCCCCTGTCCTTCTGCGGGACGTCAGCCAGCTGCAGCTTCACGTGCATTCTGTTAGGGTTAGGGTTCTGGCCTACCTCGACAACTGGCTGTTGTGGGCTCCCAGCCAGTCCGCATGTCTGCTCGCCAGGGATTTGGATCTTTCTTAGCTCGCTGGGTTCGAGTTCCTGGTGAATTGGAGGAAGTCCCATGTGGGTCCCTCTCAGGTTCAGTCTTGGCTGGGTTTAGTGTGGGACTCTTGAACCTCTTCCTTGTTTCTCCCTCCAGTGGCTCTGCTGAGGCTGCGGTCCTGCCTTTGCTTGTTTCTGGAGGGCTCCTGGGTCACAAGGTGGTTGCTCGAGGGTTTGTGCATGAGTTTGAACTTTGCCATAATGGTCTACCTGCCGGGTCGGGTTTGGCTTTGTCGGCTTCCTTCGGGCATCCCTTCCACTTCTCTCGCAATCGCTGGGTTCGGCCTCCGGGCGCCATACGTCGGCTGCTGCGCCACCAGCTTCATCTTTAGCTTTTTCGGGGTTCAGGTCCTTGGTTCACCCGAGCCCTCGCTCGATATGTTCACAGACGTGTCATTTCTTGGCTGGGGCTTTGTGACCAGTGCTCACCAGTCCGGTCAGGGGTAGTGGGGTTCGCTTTTCCGTCGGGTTCACAACAGTGCTGGAGTTTGTGGCTGTGTGGTAGGCGCTTCAGAGGGTTCGGGTCGCTCGGGGATCAATGATCTGGCTTCATTCAAATTACTCCCCGGTGGTTCATTGTCTGAATCATGGGGGTTCTCTTCAGTCATTGACTCTTTGGGCCTGGTCGCTTCAGGTGACTTACCTACTGAGTTCTCGGGGTTTGGCTCTCCTGGCTGTTCACGTTCGGGGAAGTATTATGCATGCCACTTTCCCCCACGAACGTGTCATTTTATGTTTGGGGGAGTGACAGCCTGTCCCAGTTCATTCTCCTGTCCACAGAATGGACGGTCGATGCCGACTCGTTCAGTTGGCTCTACCAGACGTGTGGGCTCCTGGAGGTGGACCTCTTCGCGTCAGCGTGGTCAAGGCTTCTCCTGGTATATGTGGCGCCCTTCCCATGCTGCAAGGTTGTCGGGGTTGATGCCTTCAGGCAGGACTGGTCAAGGTGGGGTTACCTGTACCTCTTACCTCTGGTTCTGCTGTTGTTCCAGGTCCTACCTCGCTCGGAGACTTACCGAGGGAGAGTAGTCCTCTTGGCCCCTTGGTAGCTGGCCCAGTCTTGGTTTCAGGCGCTGCTTGCTCGGTGTCTAAAACAGGGGTCTTCCCGTGGCTCTGCCTTTTTCAGCAGATCGGGCCAGTCTGTTACATACTCTTCTCCTCAAGTCTTTGCATCTGGTGCTTCTGACACGGGTCTATTACCATTTGCAGCCCGTCCTCCAAAAATGGGGAGGTAAATGTAACAGCCAAGTGCAATTATGTACTATGTATGACAGTCAGAAATTGTACTTATTTACACTTATTGTAGTATTAAATCGTACTGTCAAATATATTGTGAATATTTGAGTTTACCTGAAAAGCTGAATAGAAAACCACAACCTAACCTAACCGTTTTAGTTTTGAAGATAAGCATTTTATTGCTTCTTAATTACAATTACTACTTAACCTATAGGTATATTGATATTAGTTTTATAAAACAAATCTAAAATATTTAAATAAATTGTAAAGTAACTCAGGATATTTTCAAGTTTTGTATAAAATCTCTATTGTTAAATAAAACTGAAAAAGAAATTCCTGATATTTAAAACTTGTGTATAGCGAACTGAACTTTGAAACTTCATCCTAAAATTCTGAGTGTCTTAACAGAAAACGAGGAAAATTAAATGGGGAGGTAAATGTAACAGCCGCATAAGTGCAATTATGTACTAAATATGACAGTAAGGAAATGTACTTATTAAATGTACTTATTACACTTAGTATTAAATCGTACTGTCAATTCGGAGGATGGGTTGACCATTTGTATGGTGAGCGGGTGGCTTTATTGATGGTGTCCCACCTGTGTGTCTCGTCTCGGCAGCAGTATGAAGTTTCCTGGCGGTCCTTTCATTATTTCTTGTCCCTTTGTAGGTGTTCTTCTGTTTCGGATAGGGTTGTCTTGTCCTTCCTGTTTCAGGACTGTCATCTTATGCTGATTACTGTCGCATATTGTGCGGTGCTGGCGGAGCCACTGCAGCTTACGTTCGGGGTGGATGTTACTTCTGTTCCATTCTGCAAGTTGTCTCGTGTGTTGTTTCACACTCACACTCGCCCCGCATCTGAGCTGCTCTCTATCTCTAGCCTCACTCGGCTCTCTGTCCTGCTCCAGGCTTTGTCTTTACTACAACACTTCACTACACTGACAACAAACTGACTGATGTAACCAAGACTATACTAAATAAATGTAAGAAACCATTATACTCTGTGTGTCTAATCACAAAACAACTTAAACGTACACACAATACGTTACATACTATGCTGCAATATTCTTCCCTGCATCTGAACTAGTTGGGGGAGTTGCCTTAAATTTTATTTTTGTTTATTATTTTCAATGTCACCGAAGTTTTCTTTAAAACTTAAACTTCGTTTTTTTAGAGGTATTGCATATTACTAAGGGTGTCACTAGACTTTATATAACATATGTGGAACATCAGCACAAAAATACATATATGCATTTCACTATTATGCATGCCATAATGGCTTATTTTATATGCTGTAATTAAAAAGAGAAGTTCTGCTGTCTGACGGGAGCCCTGTTGGCTCCCCGGAGCTATCCAGGCTGATATTGCTAATGTCAGACTTTGGCATCAGTCATGTGTATGGAGTTCTTTAGGTCTACCAGGGACCACGAGCCAGAACCAGGCCCCCTCAGACAGGCACGAGGAGCAATGGCCTATAGAAACCTCCATGTAGTTGGAAGCATTCTATGTCTGCCATCGACCTGGTTAAGTACCCAGAAAGGTAAGCATCCCAAAACAAACCCCTATTCTGGTTAAGAAATTGCTACTGAGAGCCGAACTAGTGGACAGAACTCCCCAAACAAAAGCGAGCTAACGAGCATGACGTCACCATATTGCTGTGCCGCTGTCTGCACAGCTCCCTTCTCTCCGTCAGGGAGGAAGGTGAAGCCCAGACCCCTCGCACCGACTACCCAAGACCTCAGTTCTGAGGTTGATGTGCTAGGCAGAGGTCGTGTGCTTTGGCTCAAGACTTGGTCTCAGCTCTGCCTTGTGTTGTGGTGGCTGTCTTATAAGAGGTGTGCGAGCCAGGAGTAATTCTTCACTCCTCAGGCTGCATGCGCGAAGGGTTCCTTTCCCTAGGTGCCCGGTAAGTACTGCCCTTGGGGCTTGGGGCCACCTTCCACAAGTTCCTTGGGTTCTGCCTCTGCTTGGCCGTTTTCTACTCGGTTTTCGGCCGCCCTTTGTGTGCTAGGGTGTTCTGACTCCCTTGTTCACCTTAGGGTTATCTTTAGGTTATCTTGAGAGGATTTTGGGGCTTAGCGTCCCCGCGGCCCGGTCCTTGACCAGGCCTCCGTTTTGTTACACATCCCCAGGAAGCAGCCCATAGCAGCTGTCTTAACTCCCAGGTACCTATTTACTGCTAGGTAACAGGGGCATCAGGGGGAAAATTTTTTTTTGCCCATTTGTCTCTGCCTCCACCGGGGATCGAACCCGTAACCTTGGGACTACGAATCCGAAGCACTGTCCACCCAGCTGAAAGGTGCCCATTTCTACATCTTGCCAAGCTACATCGCACTTTCCCCATAGACACTGGTAGGTGAGCACTCACCCCACCCACACAGCAGCTATAACGCACACCATTCATTAACCTAAATACCCATTATATTCAATGTGCTGTTCTGAATGTTGTGTATATCATATGTCTGTACAGGTATTGTATATAATATACTCAGAGGTGATGATTGGAACTATTTGCACGTGGCAGGACACTTGTTATACTATTGTTTGTATTTGCAAAAAGAAGCAGGGATGCAAAAATATTTGGTTTTATTTACCATGTGTTATACCTTACATATATTGTGCTGTATTCTCTTATCCTGAATTTATTCTAGAGTTGTGATTTGTTTTTATATTTATTTTCCAGAGACTTGCCAAAAAATATCGAAATCAAAAGTTCAAATGTGGAGAAGACAATGAGGGATATAGTGTAAAAATGAAGATGAAGTATTATATAGACTACATGAAAACAACGGATGATGATAGTCCACTCTACATTTTTGATAGTAGTTTTGGTGAAGTAAGTAAGTGATGTATTTAATTCCATACAAGTTTGCTAGAGAGAGTGAGACTGTGTGTAGTTACCTAAGTGTATTACCTAAGGAGGAGAGCTATGCTCATGGTTTCCTGCCTTCCAAATACTCTTTCTGGGGGTAGCCCCTTCAGCTCCCCAGAGCTATCCAGGCTGATATTGCTAATGTTAGACTTTGGCATCAGTCATGTGTATGGAGTTCTTTGGGCCTACGGGGACCACGAGCCAGAACCTGGCCTCCTCAGAAAGGTGCTAGGAGCAATGGCCTATAGAAACCCCCCTGTGTAGTTGGAAGCATTCTATGTCTGCCATCAACTGGGTCAGGTACCCAGAAAAATAGGCACCCCAAAACAAACCCCTCTTTTGGTGAGAATTGCTACAAGAAGCTGAACTAGTGGACAGAACTCTACAAACAGAAACAAGCATGACGTCACACATTGCCGCGCCGCTGTCTGCGCTGCTCCCCCCTCCCCGGGAGGTTGGCCCAAGACCCCCTCACCGGCAATCCACACCCTGGTTCTAAGGCTGATGCGCTAGTTCGAGAGTTGCTCTGTCCCCTTGTCTCAGGGTGACTCACTGTTTTTGCCTCTGTCACGCTGCCTGTTCGATTGGTGACACTTTCAGCACAGAGTCCTGCGAGTTTTGTTGCTTGCTGGTGACTCAGTTTACCCAATCCACTGATGACTTTATTCGGATACAGGCAGTGCAAGCGTTGCATGTTAGGTTCCGGTTATTGCAACAGGCTAGGTCGGTTGCTGCGCCAGAAGCCCTGAGGCTACTGTTTTGCTTATAGGGACCCAGACTTGGGGGTGTTGGTCGCTTTGGCCTTAGTTCTGTCTGCACCTCCTCGTTCTTCCCCTGCTGTTGTTTGCTCTGGTATCTCTCTCTCCCCCCCCCCCCATCGCTCTGAAACATCTGAGGGTTTCGGAGTTGGGGCAGGGTCTTGTGACTCAGGCAGTCTCAGGGAATGCCCCTTCTGGTGTGGCAACGGAGGCATTCGAGTCGGTTCTCCCTGCTGAAGCGTCTGGGTCTGACCAGTGGGCCTCCTTCCGTCTGGCTTTTATGGCTGCACCAGCCTTTTTTTCTGAGGCCAGGGCTTTGGGAGATGACTCGGCCCCGAGTCCTGATGTGAAGGTTCTCGGGGTGGGAGAGGGGCTGACTTGGGGGTCTTGGGCCCCATCGGACCCCACCTGGGTTTACTACCCTATGAGCGGGGCTTACTGTTACAAAGAATGGGGTTTTCTTTCCCCCCTCCATGTACAAATTGGATTTGGTGTCTGCCCCTCCCTGGGATCGGTTTCGTGTCCCCTCGGGTGCTTCGGTCCCGTCTTTCTGGAGGTTTTCTGCTTCCCGCATCCAGCCTCATGTGGTGCTGGAGTCTTATGCAGCTTACCTCCTACTTGACCCGGATTGCGCCTCTATTATGGATCCGTCTTCGTTCAGCTTTGGGTCTTCGTTTTCCTATTGGATCTGTTACAAGGTTTCGGAGTCGTCCTGGCTGATGGACTGTCCTGTGTTTGCTTTGGAGGCATGGCATACCTTCTTTCATTCCCGCACGCTTGAGTGGTTCAGGTTTTCCTGGGGGACGAGTTTGAGCACCTCAGTGAGTGCTTGTTTGCCCCTGCCCTTCCTCGGGATGTTGGCGTTGTGCAGGTTCCTTCCCTTTCAGCTGTGCAGGTTGCTGAGGATTTGCACGCTCGTAGCCTCTTGGCTTCGGCTTTGCGTTTTTTCCATCCTGGAGCTGTCTTCGGACTGGCTTAAAGAGAATGTGGAGGCACTTGGGGCCGTTCCTGGGTCCGGTGCCTTGGGCTCGGCGGCTCGCTCGTCGTCTGCCTTGTTGAAGCTGTTTGCGCCAATCCTGCTGGATGCAGTGTCACTGTTTTATGCCTCCCAGCTCGCCTGTCGGCATGTGGTGCATGCTTCCTCTGGCTTTTAGAATGTCTTCGCCCTTCTGTCCCTTGCTGTTTGCCGATTCTGCAGTGGCGTAGTATCTGCAGGCAGCTTCGGCTAGCTGTCGTCCCATGTCCGATTTGTTGGTTCTCCTGGGGGTCCCAGGATGGAAGGGCCTTCTCGGAGGGGTCGTGCCAGGGCTTGGGGATTCCGCTTGTCGGGGTAGGCCACTGGTGCCAGTTTCGGAGCCGGAACCGCCTTCGTCTGGTCGGCGCGGTGTTCGCTCTGTGCAAGGCTTGGGTTCTCGTAAGGGACGCTGACCCTTTCGCGGTACGTCCCATTGATGGAGCGATGGTGGGGAGGCTTGCTCTGTTTGCTTACGCCTAGTCTCACGATTTGTGGGCTTTTCGGGTCGTTTCCAACGGCCTGTGGTGGTGTTTGGTGGCCCCTCCTCCTTCAGGGGGGTTTGGGGTTGGCGGGGCAGGCCTCTTCCCGTGCATTCTGTCGGGTCATTTTGGAGTGGGTTCGCTTGGGCGTGGTTGAAACGACGATGTCTTTCAGATGGGTTCCCAGTCCTGAAATGGGACTGTGCGGACCTGAGGTTCATTCTGGACTTGTCCCGTTTGAATTCCTGGGTTCATTGCCCCTCCTTTCGGATGACTACGCTGTCCCAGGTCTGGCTTCTGTTGGAGCCGGGCGCTTGGATGGTGTCCCTGGATCTCCGGGACACTTATTGGCACGTCCCGATTCATCCAGGGTTCAGGGACTGGCTCAGTTTTGTTGTGGGGCATCAGAATTACTGCTTTCGTTGTCTCCTGTTCGGGTTAAACCTGGCACTTCGCATTTTCACACGCCTGACACGGGTCGTTGTGGCCCGTTTGCGTCTTTTAGGTGTTCTTGTGCTGGCCTACCTCGACGACTGGCTGGTATCGGCTCCCAGGCGGTCCGCCTTTCTGCTTGCCAGGAATTTGGTTCTTTCCCAGCTCGCCGGGTTCGGATTTTTGGTGAACTGGAGGAAGTCTCATCTAGTTCTCTCCTAGGTTCGGGCTTGGCTGGTATCTTGTTTGGGACTCTCAGACCGCTTCCTTGTCTCTCCCTCCGGAACCTCTGCTTCGCCTGCGGTCCCGCCTTTGCCGTTTTCTGGACGGCTCCCGGGTCACCTGGCGGTTGCTCGAGGGTCTGTGTGGGAGCCTGAACTTTGCGATGTTAGTCTACCCGCCGGGTCGGGTTTGGCTTTGTTGGCTGTTCTGGTTCCTTCGGGGATGTCCCTTCCACCTCTCGCGATCGCTGGGTTCGACCCCCGGGGGCTTTGCATCAGTTGTTGCATCGCCGGTGTCCTCTTCGGGTTTTTCGGGGTTCAGTGCCTTGGCGCCTACTTGAGCCCTCGCTCGATGTGTTCGCGGACGCGTCGTCTCTCGGCTGGAGCTTTGTGACCAATGCTCACCAGGCCGGCCAGGGGCGGTGAGGTCCGTCCTTCCGTCGGGCCCACAGCACTGTGCGGGAGTTCGCAGCGGTGTGGTTTTCTCTTCAGAGAGTTCGGATTGGCCACTGGTAGACGATCTGGCTCCATTCGGACTGCTCCCCGGTGGTTCATTGTCTGAACCGAGGGGGTTCGATTTGGTCCTTGGCTCTTTGGTGCTGTTCGCTTCAGTTGACTCGTCTGCTGAGTTCTCGGGATTTGGCTCTCCTTGCAGTTCACATTCGGGGGGGGGGGGGTGTCTAACGTCTTGGCAGATGGCCTGTCTCGGTTCGTTCCCTTGTCCACGGAATGGACGGTCGATGCCGACTTGTTCCGTTGGCTCTACCAGACGTTCAGGTGTCAGGAGGTGAACCTCTTTGCGTTGGCGTGGTCACGTTGCCTTCAGATATATGTGGCATCCTTCCCCAACTGCGAGGCCGTTGGGTCGATGCCTTTCGGCAGGACTGGTTGAGGTGGGGGTTCCTGTACCTCTTTCCCCCAGTTCAGCTGTTGCTCCAGGTCCTGACTCGCTTGGAGACTTACCAGGGGAGAGGCCCAGCCTTGGTTTCAGGCGCTGCTTGCCCGGTGTACGAACCCAGAGGTTTTCCCAAGGCTCCGCCTCATTCAGCAGATCGGAATGGTGTGTCACGTGGCTAGTTCGATCTTCTCGAGTCTTCACGTATGGTATTTTTGACTTGGGACTATCATCATATCTATGGTGATTAGGTGGCTTCGTTGTTGGTGTCCCACCTGAGAGCTTCGTCTCGGCGGCAGTATGAAGTCTCTTGGCGGTCCTTCGGTTTCTTTCTTTCGCTTCGTAGATGTACTTCAATATTGGTTAAGATTGTCTTATCCTTTCTTGGTTGTTCCAGGATCGTCGTTGTATGCCAAATTCTGTCGCCTCCTATCGTGTGGTGTTGGCGGAGCCCCTGCAGCTTGTTTTCGGTATTCATGTTACATCTGCTCCATTTCGCAAGCTGTCTCGTGCGTTGTTTTACCTCCAGCCTGCTCATGCACCGCTTGAGCCGTCCTGGTCACTTGACAGGGTGCTCTCTTAACTCTCTTCTCCTCGGTTTGTAGTGGCCCCTTCAGTTCAGGACTGTTTCTCTAAGGCTCTTTTTCATGTTGGCATTGGCCTCTAGGGGGATCGAGTCAGGGAGCTTCATGCTTTTCTCCGGCGCAAGGGTTTCTGCTCGTTTGGTCCTGGTGGTAGGTTTGTTCGTTTGCAGCTATCTCCTCCTTTTCTGGTGAAGAATGAGACTGCTGCTTTCCGGAGGGGTCCTTGGGTTGTTGATGCTTGGTTCGTTAGGCAGGGGGTGCATCATGTGTTGTGTCCGGTTGCAGCTCTCCGCCGTTATTTGCGTGCCATGGGCTCTGTGGCCCGGGATGCGCTTTGGGTTGATCTGGTTTCCCTTCTTCCCTGTTCCAGGGTTCGGGTCTCCAGGTCGTCCGCAGGGTTATTCGGTCTAGCCAGCCTGCGGTCTATCCCCGTGCCCATGACGTCATAAGTTTACTGCACTTGCTGCTGTTTTTGGGAATGTCTTGGGTTGACATTCGGGTGCGGAGTTTTTGGAGGTCGAACAGGGTCCTGGCTGCAGGTTACTTGGGGAACGTTCCTGAGCCTCGTCGGGTCTGTGTCGCTTTGGGTTGGCGGTTGCAGCCAGTTGTCTCGACTTCACGTTAAGGAGTGAGCGGCGACTGTCTCCCTGGTAAGTCTTGCTGGTTTTCATCTTTTGGTAGGTAGCTCCGGGGAGCCGAAGGGTGTGTCGAAGCAGAAGGGGAGCCCCAGAAACCCAGTGTTGAATGTAATGAAACACCATTTGCTGGGTGAGACCAGGAGGCTCCCCGGCAACCCTCCCTCTCCCCCGGTCGGCAGTTTTTCGTGTTTTTTTTTATATCTACCCTGAGAACTGGGGTGTGGATTGCCGGTGCGGGGGTCTGGGACTCCCTCTTACCTCTTCCAGGGAGGGGGGAGCTGCGCACACAGCGTCATGGTGACGTGTGACGTCATGCTCGTTTGCTCGTTTCTGTTTGGGGAGTTCTGTTCACTAGTTCAGCTTCTTGTAGCAATTTTCACCAGAATAGGGGTTTGTTTTGGGGGCACCTATCTTTTTAGGTGCCTGACCTGGTCGATGGCAGACATAGAACCACATGGGGGTTTCTATAGGCCATTGTTCCTCGCGCCTCTCTTTTCCAATGTACTGATGTGCTTCTTGAGGTATGGTACCATACAAGAGCTATGTTCTGGGTGTTTGTTCAAACATGTTCTATGTTTGAACCCTCAGACATTTGGGAGCCGGAAGCAGGGAAGGGGGGGGATAGTAGGGCAAACAACAGGGAAAGACCAGGGAGCATGGACTGAACCAAAGTCAAAGCGACTGATGCCACCAAGTCCTAGTGGCCCCTTGGTGGCCAGCCCAGCCTTGGTTTCAGGCACTGCTTGCTCGGTGTCCGAACCCAGGAGTGTTTTCCGCTGCTCAGCCTATTTCAGCAGATCGGACCAGTCCAGTACCAGCTGGTTCGGTCTTCATCTGCGCTCTTCGCATCTGGTCATTTTGACACGGGTTTGTCACCATTTGTATGGTGATCAGGTGGCTTCGTTAAAGGTGTCCCACCTGAGAGCTTCGTCTCAGAGACAGTATGGTGTTTCCTGGCATTGATTCTGCCATTTTCTCTCTTCATAGGTTATCTTCTATTTCTGATCGGGTTGTCTTGACCTTTCTTGGCTTTTTCAGGACTGTCATTTGTTGTCAAATACTGTCGCCTCGTATCATGCAGCACTGGCAGAGCCTCTCCAGCTTCCGATCGGGGTGGATGTCACTTCTGCCCCGTTTCATAAGCTTTCTTGTGTTTTGTTTCACCTCCAGCCTGCTCATGCGTCACCTAAGCCATCCTGGTCCTTGGCCAGGATGGCCAAGGACCATCCTGGCCTCTCTTTATTTTCATCTCGGTCCGTGGTGGCCCCTTAGGTTCAAGACTGTTTTTCCAAGGCCCTCTTTCTGTTGGCATTGGCCTCTGGGGATCTGGTTGGTGTGCTTCATGCTCTCCTCCATCGCAGGGGTTTCTGCTCTTTCAGTCCTAGTAGTTGGTTTGTTAGGTTGCAATCTTCTCATTCTTTTCTGGCGAAGAACAAGATCGCCGCTTTCCGGAGTGCTTCTTGTGTCATCGATGCGCATTTGGTCAGGCCGGGTTCATGTCATGTGTTGTGTCCGGTTGCGACTCTTTGTTGTTGCCTGGACGTCTCGGCTTCTGTGGCCGGGGTTGCGCTTTGAGTTGATCCGGTTTCCCTCGAGGGCGCCTGACAGCTGAGTGGACAGTGCTTCGAATTCGTAGTCCTGAGGTTCCGGGGTATGATCCCCGGTGAAGGAAGAGACAAATGAGCAAAAAGTTTCTTTCACCCTGATGGCCCTGTTACCTAGCAGTAAATAGATACCTGGGAGTTAGATAGCTGCTATGGGCTGCTTCCTGGGGGTGTAACAAAAAGGAGGCCCTGGTCGAGGACTGGGCCGCGGGGACGCTTAGCCCCAAAATCATCTCTAGATATTCCTGTTGCAGGGCTCGGGTCTCCTAGGTCGTTGGCAGGGTTATTAAGTCTAGCCAGCCTGCGGTCTATCCTCGTGCCCATGACGTTCGGAAGTTTGCTGCTTTAGCTGTCGTGTGGCAACATGTCTTGGGCTGATATTCGGGCGCAGGGATTTTGGAGGTCGAACAGGATCCTGCCTGCCTGTTATTTGGTCAACATTCCTGGTCTTGGGTATTCGTATGTGGCTTTGGGTTGCAGGTTGCAGTCAGTTGTCTTGCCTTCGTGTTGAGGAGTGTCGCAGCTGCCTCCAGAGTAAGTCCCTCTTTTCCTTATTTTTAGTTATGTGGCTCCAGGGAGCTGGAGGGGCTCCCCTTAGAAAACCAGCATTGAATGTAATGAAATGCCATTTTCTGGGTGAACCCCAGAGGCTCCCTGGTACCCTCCCTCCTTCTGGTTGGCAGTTTTCGCGGTGTTTTGATGCTTAGCCTTAAAGGGACTGCCGGCTGAGTGGACAGCGCTCGAGATTCGTAGTCCTAAGGTTTCTGGCTCAATCCCCAGCGAAAGCGGAAACAAATGGGCAGATTTTCTTTCACCCCGATGCCCGTTCACCTAGCAGTAAAAAAAATAAGTTCCTGGGAGTTAGACAGCTGCTACAGGTTGCTTCCTGGGGATGTGTAACAAAAAGGAGGCCTGGTCGAGGACTGGGCCATAGGAACGCTAAGCCCCTAAATCATCTAAAGGTAACCACGAAATAAGATAGCCTCTGAGCTGGAGTTGTTGGGTAGCTGGTGCGGGGGATCCGGGGCTTTCCCCTCTCCCTTCTGGGGAAGGGGAGAACTGCGTGGAAAAGCGGCATGGCGGCGAGGTGTGATGTTTGCTTGTTTCCTTGGGAAATGAGGGAGTTTTGCCTCTCTGTTAGGTTTTCAGTTGCAATTTGTTTACCATATGGGGTCTGTTTTGTTATGCCTACCTTTCTGGGTGCCAAACCCCGATCGATGTCAGATAAGGAAAACCCTCAACCACGGGGGGTTTTCATTGAACCATTGTTCCCTCTGCCTCTCTGAGGGGGCCAGGTTCTGTCTCGTGGTTCCCAGTTGGCTGAACTCCATTGACTAATGCCCTGGTCTAATATATAACATATTAGCCCAATTGCTCCAGGGAGCCAAGGTGGCTCACCCAGAACATGGCTTTTCATTACAGTCAATGCTGGTTTTCTGAGGGGGGAACCCTGTCAGCTCCCCGGAGCTATCCAGGCTGAATAGGTGTGTATAACTTTCTGATATCAGTCAATGTACACCGAGTTCTTGCCTACCGGGGACCATGAGCCAGAACCAGGCCCCCTCAAGAGAGCCACGAGGAGCAATGGCCTATAGAAACCCCCATGTGGTTGGGAGGATTCTATATCTGCAATCGACCGGCTCTGGCACTTGGAAAGGTAGGCGTCCCAAAACAAACCCCCCTATTCTGGTGAAACTATTGCTACCGAAAGCCGAACGAGTGGACAGAACCCCCCCAACAAAAATTAACAAACGAGCATGACGTTATCATGTCACCGCTCCACTGTCTGCGCAACCTCCCACTCCCCTCCCCGGGAGGGGAAAGTGGGAGCCCCAGACCCCACGCTGGTGATCCACCCTTCAGTTCTTAGGCTGATGTGTTACTGGCGTGGTCTTGTGCCTCTGGCTCCTGCAATTTGTCTCAGATTCTGTGCCTTGCGGCATGGACTGTCTCTACTGGTGGTGTGCGAGCCAGGAGTAATATTCTTCGGTACTCGGGCTGCATGCGTCTAGGGCCACCTTCCCTAGGTGCCCTGTAAGTACTGTACTACCCTTGCGGCTTGGGGCCACCCTCCATAAGTCACTTTGGGATCTACCCCCACTGTGTCTTTTACTGCTCGATACTTGGCCACCCTTGGGGTCAACTGGGGTCTTTGTTGCCTGTATTTGCCTCTGGGTTTGCCTTTTGTTCTCTGCTCTTACTTGGGGAGATTATTTCTCAGTTCTTGTTTTCTGCCTTGGTGAATTTCTGTCCTGTTTCTGATTTGCTTTGTGTTATCGGTATGTGGGTAGACTGCAGGTTGGCTAGACTTAACACTTTCGCGCACCCTGCGCGCACGCCCCAACCCACCCCAAGGTGGACCTAGCGTTTCCTGGGAGCACGCATCCACGCTAACATATGTACTCTTTCCAGTGTTCTGACCTTAATTTTCGAGCTACATTGTTCGTTTTGGTATCAAATTGTTCGCAATCGAAAGATGCACATTTTAAAACTAGTACCATAATAATTAAACAGTAAATGGAATCTTAACAAACATTTTAATTTTGAATGCTCATCACCACAAGTATTTATAATCTTTCCAGTATTCTGACCTCAACTGTCGTGCTACGTCGTTCATTATAGTATCAATTGTTATTAACCTAAAGGTGTGCATTTTAAAACTAATGTCCCCATAATAATCGAACAATAAATGAAATTTTTACAAATACAGTATTTTTAATTTCGGACGCTTATCTAAGTATTTATAATATTTCCAGTGTTCTGACCTCAATTGTCATACTACGTCATTTATTTTTTATATCAAATTGTTTGCAATCTAAAGGCGTGGATTCTAAAACTAGTCCCATAATGATTGGATAAAAAATATAATTTTAACATATATTTTAAATTTTGACGCAACATGCGTCACCAGCAGATATGGCAATTTATTTATTGGGGCCGACTGCTTCGCCCCTGAACGAAAGTGTTAATAACACTGCAGACAACCTGAGAAACATGATCCCTGGAACAGGGAACCAGGACATTCAGATCAACCCACAATGAATCCACTGAAGATGCAATGGCATGAAGGTAGCAGTGAAGAGCCACCAGACAAAAAGCATGATGCAACTTAGGCCTAACAAATGAAGCATCAAGAAGCAACAAACCAAGTTTTCAGATAGTCCAAGAAAATGTAGTTTACCCACCCTTCCCTTTCTTGCTTTATTTTGTGTCGGCTGGCTTAGTTTTTCCTACTAGGTCTTATGATGTTGGGGCTTCTGAGTGATAACCCCTGGACAGGAGTTGGGGGTCATTGGTCCCTCTTTCTTTCGTTGCTGTTGTCAAGACTGGCAACAGCAACTTGGGCAGTATTGGGGCAGTATGGGGATGGGCAGTACTCTGTTGTGACATTTAGTCTTTGCAAGTAGGTCGGGTGGTTTGATTGTTCAGTTTTCCTTTGGGTTCTTGTTCAGTTTCCTTCTCCGCCATATGTCTTTCCAACTCTGCAGTCCCTTTTTGTTTTCTCTGCCTTCTCTCTCTTGACCTTTGAATGTGTCTCTTGGCCTTGTGAGTGGTCTTGAGGTTTGTTTCCTGGATCTAAGTCCTGTTACATTTTTTTTTGGGGGGGGGGGGGACCTACAGTACTTTGTTTATGTCGGGACATTCTCACTCCATTTTACGTTCTTATAGAGATGAGATGCTAATAAGGCAATTTGGGGACTATTTGTAAGATCGAATATGGGGCCTGACAACTGAGGGGACAGCGCTTTGGATTCATAATCCTGAGGTTCCGGGTTCGATCTCCGGTGGAGGCGGAAACAAATGGGCAGAGTTTCTTTAACCCTGATGCCCCTGTTACCTAGCAGTAAATAGGTACCTGGGAGTTAGACAGCTGCTACGGGCTGCTTCCTGGGGGTGTGTAACAAACAGGAGGCCTGGTCGAGGACCGGGCCATGAGGACGCTAAGCCCCGAAATCATTTCAAGATGACCTCAAGAATGTTCATAAACCAGGAAATTACCCTGATTACCTCTATATAGCTAGAGAGTATTTAGAGGGTTGACCACTTTCATAGAATGTATCACTTCATTTGTTTTGGTATTTGTAAGCTATTTGGGCATTTACAAGAATCAGTAGGGATGTTATCAATCAAGATTATGTCTTGTAAAGCTTTCATGGTCTCATTTGCATCATATGTAACTGGACATAATGATTATTAGTTGATAAATTCTCTTGAATTAATTTGATCTTATTGTTAATTCTTTGTGAATTGCAATGGTTGGTTTTTCAGAGCAAGACAAAATTGTTAATAGAAATTAATTGGTTAGTGATTATTTTTATGAAATTTGTGGTGTCTTCTTCAGCTTAACATTTTTTTATAGCATGTTCGCCGTAAAAAGCTCCTAGAGGACTACGAAGTGCCCAAATATTTTCGAGATGACTTGTTTAAATATACTGGTGAAGACCGTCGGCCTCCCTACAGATGGTTTGTTATGGGCCCTTCTCGCTCTGGCACTGGTATTCATATAGATCCACTTGGAACTAGTGCTTGGAATTCACTTTTACGTGGTCACAAAAGGTTAGTCAGCCCTCTTTATCTATTTCTCTAGAATAAACGTATGCAGCGAGACCAATCTTGAAAATAATAAATAATATATATATATATATATATATATATATATATATATATATATATATATATATATATATAGATATATATAGATATATATAGATATAGATATATAGATATATATATAATATGAGAGGAAAATATCAGTGTTCAATGTGTATCCACAAGGTCTTCCCTGAGTACTCTTTATTGTCTTCTCCAAGGCTATGGGTTCCTACACTTGCACCAGAGGTGGTACCCTTTTTATTTATTTATATATATAAAAACAAACACACACTTCAAAATTCCTAAGTATTGTAGAACAGGTTGATGATAGAATGGTGTCCCAAGGAACATAAAGGTGTTTTGCTTTGGAAAAATAGGTGAGATAACACATGTGCCAGGGGAAGTGAACAAATTCACTTCTCCTGGCACATGAAGTGAACAGAAGTACAGACGATGACATTCAAGATGGCCACCACAAAGGAGAAAAACAAAACAGAGCTTGAATTTGGTAGTTTCAATGAAGAAAGCATTGATATAAGAAGTCTGCACAACAAGTTGGCAAAATTAGATATTATAGTGAACTATCATGTAGAAATAATTAGCAAATTGAAAGAAAGTAATGACCGCTTGAGTAGCAAAGTATTAGGTGTTGAGGGATTAGTGAAAGACTTATGTAAGGACAAGATTAAATTGGAAACAAATTGCAAAGCCATGGAAGAGGAAAAATAAACTCTTGAAAATAGCATTGGAAGAAATTAAAGCAAATTTAAACATTAATGACTACAATATGCTAGGTAAGGAAATTCAAGGGGAAAACTGCTTTTGTTAGTACTGATGGAAGAAGTTACACAGGGAATAGAACAGTGCAAGAAGGATATGCAACTCACCTATGCACAAGTGGTCAAGGAGAAGGAAAAATAGAAAAAGCAGTAAAAGAAGTCAAACACTGCAGCAACCAGGATAAAACAAACATTAGGCTGGAAGTCAGAAAGGAACTGACATCAAATCCTAAATTGGTACAAAACACAGTCGATCGAAGTAAGTCCCTGATAATTTTTGGTTGAAAGAAAAGAAGGTAACATCTATGTCAGAAAGAACTGAAGAAGAAGAAGCTAAAGTAGTAGATAAAATTGTTGGACTAGTGGAAGGTCTTACTACCATAGAGAATGTCTGTGACTACAGGAGAATTGGCAAGTACGTAGAAGGGAAAGATCGACCTTTGAGGATAACCTTAAACGGTGTCAAACAGATGGAAGAAGTACTCAGGGATTCTAGAAAATTACAAAATGATGAGGAAGGAAAAGTATGGCCGTTAAGACGAGATCTTTCAAAAGAAAGAGGGCAGAGAGAAGCTGAAACTGAACCTTGTAGAGGCAGAATGTCTAAGTGACAGCAGGAATGAAGAAGAAATAATTCTTTTCTGAGGGGAGCCCCTTTGGCTCCCCAGAGCTATCTGGGTTGATACTGAGTATTAGCTTTGGGCATCAATCAATGTACATGGAGTTCTAGGCCTACTGGGGACCAACGAGCCAGAACTTGGCCCCCTCAGAGAGGCGTGAGGAGCAATGGCCTATAGAGACCTCTTATATATAATTTTGAAGTATGCTATGTCTGCCAACGACGGGTCAGCACATTCAATTGAACATGGCGCCTATCTTTCCCAGAAAGCCCTATTCTAGTTAAGAATTGCTATTAAAGCCGAACAAATAGATAGAACTCCCCATGAAGAAAAGAAACGAGCCTGAAATTATCTCGTTACCAACGCACCACCCTCCCCAGGAGGGGAAAGGGGGAGCCCCAATCCCTCCGCCGGCTACCCAAGCTTGTCAGTTCTTGGCTGATGGCGGTGGGCTTCGGTTGTATACCTCCAGCTCCAGACTACTTTTCTGATTCTTGCTATATATTCGGTGGTGTGCGAGCTGGGAATATATTCACAAGTACTGGGGCTGCATGGCTTAGGGTCCCCTTCCCTAAGCACCCTGTAAGTACTGCCCTTGGGGCTTGGAGCCTCCTTCCACAAGTCATTTTGGGGGCTACCCCCATTATGTCATTTACTGCTCGGTACTTGTCCTCCCTTGGAGTCAGCTGGGGGGTTTCTTGCTCCCCTGTTTGTCAGTGGGTAGGGGTTAGTATTCGTCACTGGTAGGGGTGCATGGTATTTACACAGCTAGTTGTCACCTCACATAGCGGGCAGCTCTGCATCCTCTGTGTACACTGTCCTCTTAAGTTTTTTTTTGTATCTTTTTGTTCCTTTGTTTTGGCGGGGGATGTGTCCTTGAGTTGAGTCATGCCTTATATCTATATATTTACTTCGGTGGTACCCCTGCTAGGCCCCCGTGACCATACATGTCTCGGGGTGCAGTCTTAGAGGTTTGTTTGGTAGTTCTGTGAGCCGGTTAGTAGTACCCTGCCTGGGCTTCCCTTAGTGGAGATTGAAAAGCTAAGGGCCCTAGGAAACCCCACGGGGGCTATTGGGTCCGATGGATGTGTCTTCTGAGTCTCCTCTTGCTTTGTACGAGTTTGAAGGTTGCTCTGTCCCCTTGTCTCCGGGGGACACTCACTGTTTCTGCCTCCGTCATGCTGCTGCTGTGTCGGTGACACCTATGACCCAGAGTCCTGTGAGCTCTATTGCTTGTTGGTAACTCAGGTTTCCCGGACCTCTGATTTGGTGTTCGGGTACCAGTGGCTCAGTCGTTGCAATCTCGGTTTTGGTTGCTTCGACGTGCTTGGTGGGTTGCTGACCCGGAAGCCTCGAGACTGTCTCGTTTTGAGTTTAGAGACCTGGACTTGGGGGTTTTGGTTGCTTTGACCTTAGTTCTGTCCATGCCCCTTGTTCTTTCCCTTCTGTGGTTCGTTCTGCTCCCCCTCTCTCCTTGGTTCGGGCTCCGAAGCGTCTGAGGGTTTTGGAGTCAGTCCAGGATTTAGATGGTGTGGAGACTTAGGCGGTCTTAGGGACTGCCCTTTCCGGATGAGCGACGGAGGCATTCAAGCCAGGGCCTCGTGCCGGGGCATCTGAGTCTGACCAGTGGGCTCTCTCTCTCCCTGCTTTTTCGGTTACTCCAGCTCTTTCTTGTGAGGCCGGGGTCTTGAACTTGAAGGACAGCTCCGCCCCGGGGCCTGTGATGGGGGGCCCCTTGGGGCTGGGGAGGGATTGACTTGGGAGCCTTGGGGCCCGTTGGACTCTGCTTGGGGTTTTGTTCCTTTCCAGCAGGGCTTGTTGTTACACGGAGGGAGGTTTTCTCTTTCCCCCTTCTGCTTATGACTTGGATATGGTGTCGTTCCCTCCTCGGGTTCGGTTCCGGGTCACTTCAGGTTCGTCGGTCCCGTCCTTACGGAGGTTTTCGGCTTCCCGCATCCCAGCCAATGAAGTGCGGGCAGCCATAACATCTTACCTCCTGCGTGACTCTGATTACGCCTCTTTGATGAATCCTGCTTCTTTCAGGTTTGGGGCTTCCTCCCCTTTCTGGGTTCGTTATGAGGTTCCTGAGTCGTCTTGGCTAGCAGACTGCCCCTTCTTTACTTTGGATGCTTGGCATGCGTTCTGTTGTTCCCGCACGCTTGTATGGCTGGAGATTCTGACGGTTTCCCAGAATTACCTGGGGGGGGGGGCGACCTTGAGCATCTCAATGAGTGCTTGTTTGCTCCGGCCCTTCCTCGGGATGTTGGTTTGCAGCAGCCTCACGTGCAGGTTCCTTCCCTTTCAGCTGTGCTGGTTGCTGAGGATTTGTGCGCCCATGGTTCCTTAGCCTCGGTTTTGTGGTTCCTTTCCCTTCTTGAACTGTCCTCGAATTGGCTTGAAGAGGATGTGGAGGCGTTTCGGGCTGTGCCAAGGTCGTACGTGTTGTTTTTGGGGGCTCATATGTCATCTGCTGTGTTGCAGCTGTTTGCGCCAATTCTGCGAGATGCGGTGTTTCTGTTTTTTGCTTCCCGTCTCGCGTGTCGTCAGGTGTTGGCTTCATCTGTGGAGTTTGCTTGGGCCCTGGCTCTTCGGTTGTCTTCTCCCGTTTACTGTTTGGGAAGGAGGCGGTCGCACAGTATATGCAGGCGTCTTCTGCTTCTTGTTGTCCAATGTCTGACTTGTTGGTCCTCAGGGTTCCCCGGGGGAGTTATTCCCGGAAGGGTTGTGCCAGGGCTCGTGGTTCCTTCCGCCGTGGTAGGCAGGTGGTCTCCAGTTTCGGGGCGGGAGTCGCCTCCGAACCCTTCTTCTTCTGGTTGGTGCGGTGATCGCTCTGTTTCGAAGTTGTGTTCCCGTAAAGGGAGGCTCACGCTGTTCGCTCATGCCTGGTCTCACGATTTGTGGGCTTTCCGGGTCGTTTCTGATGGCCTGCGGTAGCGTTGGTAGGCCCTTTCTCCCTTGGGGGGTTCGAGGCTGTCAGGGCAGGCCTCTTCTCCTGCGCTTTGTTGGGTCATCTCGGAGTGGGTGCGCTTGGGCTTGGTCGAAACGACGACATCTCTCAGGTAAGTTTCCCGCCTGTTTCCAGCCCCGAAATGTGACTGTGAGGACCTGAGGTCTCTTGCCTGTCCTTTCGGATAACTACTGTCCCAGGTCCGGCTTCTCTTGGAGGTGGGGTGCTTGCATGGTGTCCTTGGTCCTCAAGGACACAATTTGGCACATACCGATTCATCCAAGGTTCAGGAACTGACTCGGTTTTATTGTGGGGTGTCAAGGGTACCGCTTTCGTTGCCTTCCCTTTGGCTTAAATCTGGCACCGCTCGTGTTTACATGTCTCGTGGTGGCTTGGTTGCATCTGTTAGGGGTTCGGGTCCTTGCCTACCTCGACGACTGGCTTGTGTGGGCTTCCAGTCGGTCTGCGTGTCTGCCAGGGATTTGGTTCTTTTCCAACTAGCTGGGTTCGAGTTCCTGATGAACTGGAGGAAGTCCCATCTGGTTCCCTCTCAGGTTCGGTCTTAGCTGGGTCTTGTGTGGGATACCTTGTCCGCTTCCTTGTCTCTCCCTTCAGAGTCCCTCCTTCGCATGCGGTCCTGCCTTCGTTTGTTTCTGGAGGGCTCCCGGGTCACCCGCTGGTTACTCGAGAGTTTGTGCAGAAGCTTGAACTTTGCTGTGCTGGTCTACCTGCCGGGTCAGGTGTGGCTTCGTCGGCTGTTCTGGTTCCTTTGGGGCTGTCTCTTCTACCACTCTCACGATCGCTGGATCCGGGCTCCAGGGGTCTTGCACCAGTTGCTGCGTCTCCGGCTTCCTCTTTGGATATTTCCAGGTTCAGTGCCGTGGCGCCTACCCGAGCCCTCGCTCGATGTGTTCACGGAGTGCGTCGTCTCTCGGCTGGGGCTTTGTGACCAGTGCTCACCAGGCCGGCCAGGGACTGTGGGTTCCGTCCCTCCATCAGGCTCACAGCACAGTGCAGAAGTTCGCAGCTGTGTGGATGTAGCTCCAGAGGATTCGGGTGTCTTGCGGATCGACAGTCCGGCTCCATTCAGACTGTTCTCCGGTGGATTATTGCTTGAACCGCTGGGGTTTGATGCTCTCCTTGGCTCTTTGGGGCTGGTCGCTTTGGGTGACTCGTCTGCTGAGTTCTTCTATTTCTATTTTGCGTCTTCGCCGTTTTAGTTCGCTGTCGGTTAGGGTGATCTTGTCCTTTCTCTCTTGGTTGTTTCAGGACTATCATCTTATGCCTAACACTGTTGCCTCGTATCGTGCGGCGCTGGCAGAGCCGTTTCAGCTTGCTTTTGGTATCGATGTTACGTCTGCGCCGTTTCGCAGACGTAACATCGAGGTGCTTTGTTTCACCTCCGGCCTGCTCATGCGCCGCCTGAGCCGTCCTGGTCTTTGGACAGAATGCTCGCTTACCTCTCGTCTCCTCGTTTCGTCGTGGCCCCTTTGGTCCAGGATTGCTTTTCCAAGGCTCTCTTCCTGTTGGCATTAGCCTCTGGGGGTCGAGTCGGGGAGCTTCACGCTCTCCTCTAGCACATGGGTTTCTGCTCTTTCGGTTGTGGCGATTGTTTTGTTCACCTGCAGCCGTCTCCTTCTTTTCTGGTGAAGAATGAGACTGCTGCGTTCCAGTGGGGTCCGGGGGTGCATCATGCTTTGTGTCCGGTTTCGGCGCTTCGCCGTTATTTGCGCACCACGGCTTTTGTGTCCGGGGGCGAGCTTTGGGTTGATTGGGTTTCCCTTCTTCCCTGTTCGCTGGTTCGGGTCTCTCAGGTCGTCCACAGGGTTATCAAATCCAGCCATCCTGCGGTCTATCCCCGTGCCCATGACATCCGTAAGTTCGCGGTTCTTGCTGCTGTCTTTGGGAACATGTTTTGATCTGATATTCGGGCGCGGGGTTTTTGGCGGTCGAACAGGGTCCTGGCTGTTCGTTACCTCGTGAATGTCCCTGGGCCCCGTCGGGCCTGTGTTGCTTTGGATTGGCGGTTGCAGCCAGTTGTCTCGACTTTGAGTTGAGGAGTGAGCGACGACCGCCTCCCAGGTAAGTCCCTCTTTTTCCGTCTGTGGGTAGTTAACTCTGGGGAGCCGACGGAGCTTCCCCCATAAATGAATGTAATGAAACGCCATTTTCTGGGTGAGTCCTGGAGGCTCCCCGGCATCCCTCCCTCCCCCTCCCCCTCCCCCTCCCCCTCCCCCTCCCCCTCCCGGGAAGTGGGAAGCTGCACAGACAGCGGCGCGGCGACGTGTGACATCATACTAGTTTGCTCGTTTTCTGTTTGGGAGTTCTATCCACTAGTTTGGCTTTTGGTAGCAATTTTACCCAGAATAGGGGTTTGTTTTGGGGCGCTTACCTTTCTGGGTGCCTGATCCGGTCGATGGCAGACAAAGAATGTTTCCAGCCACAGAGGGGGGGGGGGTTCTATAGGTCATTGCTTCCCTTGCCTCTCTGAGGGGGCCCGGTTCTGGCCGTGGTCCCTGGTAGGCCTAAGAACTCCATACACATGACTGATGCCAAAGTCTGACATTAGCATATCAGCCTGGGATAGCTCTGGGTAGCCTCCGGGACTCGCCCAGAAAATGGCGTTTCATTGCATTCAACGCTGGGTTTTTCCCAGGTTCTAGGTCCTGGTGCATTGGGAGTTCTACGAGGATATGGTGATCCTTGGTGGCCACCCCAGTGTGGTACTGCTTGCTTGGTGTCAGAAACTGGTTATTTTTCTGCAGCTCCATCTCTTCCAGAGGGTCGGTCCAGCGATGTAGTTTGCTGGTTTGAATGTCTCCTGCGCTATTCACGTCTGGAGTTCCTTTCGTAGGGGTATTGCCATCTTTATGGCGGTCAAGTTGCTGACATGGTGTCCCACCTGCGGGTTTCCTCGAGGTGACAGTATGAGGTTTCTTGGTAGTCATTTTGTTACTACCTATCTCTTAGATGTTTTTTGTCGATTTCCTAGAGGGTGGTTCTTTTCTTTCTATCCTGGTTGTTTCTTGATTGGCATATCATGCAGAATACTGTTGTCTGGTATTGTGTTGCACTGACAGAGCTTTGGGTTCAGAGCTTTGGACAGAGGTTCATTTTGGGTTGATACTTCCATTTTGTAGGCTCTCCTGTTTCACCTCCCGCCTGCTCATGCGCTGCCAGTGCCGGCCTGATCTCTGGACAGGGTGCTCTATTTTTTGTCTTCTGCTCAGTTTACTGTGTCCCCTTTGCTCCAGAATTGTTTTTGCAAGGTTATCTTTCTGGAGACTCAGGCTTCTGGTTGCTGTGTTAGTGAGCTTCATGATCTCCTTTGGTGCCAGGGTTTTTGTTCCTTCGGTCCTGAGGGGTCAGTTTGTTCGTCTTTAGCCGGCTCCCTCTTTTCTGGCAAAGAATGATTTGGTTAGAATCTGGAGGGGTCGGTTGGTGTTGATGTTTGGTTGATTCGGCTGGGGTGCATCATGTTTTGTGTTCGGTGGTGACTGTCACTATCCTCATGCCACTGCTTCTGCGTCATTGACATATTTTGGATTGATTCTTTTTACTTGGTTTCCTGTTTCAAGACTCATCTCTCAGGTCGTCCATAGTGTCATCAAGTCTAGTCAGCCTGTGGTCTACCCTCTTGCTCATGACATCTGAATTCATGTTGCTCTTTTGTCTGTTTTTGCTAATATGTCCTGATATTTGGGTGCAGGGGTTATGGAGGTCAAACTAGGTATTGATAGCTCACTGTTTGGTCAGTGTTCGCAGGCTTCTTTGCTCCTGTGTTGCCTTGGGTCTGTTTTCTAAGCCAACTGTTCCTTCTTTGTTATGATACCTGCTCTCTCCTCCTTGGTACATGCCCATTTCTTCCTTCTCAGGGGGTAGCTAGCATCAGGGAGCCACAAAGGGTTCTCCCCAGAAAACAAGCATTGATTTTAACGAAACACCAGTTTTTGGGTGAGCCCTGGTGGCTCTCTGACATCCTCCCTCCCTGAGAGAGAGAGGGGTGTCATGTGCTTACATCGTTCATCAAACTGACGGTGCAGTGGCCTCTGAGCCATGGCTTGTAATCGTCTTGTCCCCAAACGAGGGGTAGGGTGGGGCGACTGAGTGGGAGCTATTTTTTAACCTTTTCAATAGTTTGTTAACATAGTTTGTGGGCTTTTTCTAGTCTGCAGGTCATTTATGCCAGCTTTGTTTGCTTTGCTTTACACCAGTCTACAGCCAGCTTTGGTTTGTTTTGACTCGGTGACTTTCTTGGTGCCTTCCTCGGTGGGTGGCATAAATGAATAACTTTTATGTAATGCCACAGCTCCCTTTACCTCTGAGAGAGGACCCGGCTCTGGCTCTGCGTCCTTGGTAGGCCAGAGAACTCCATAGCGGATGGCACCTGGTAGATGGCACCTACATCGAAGATGATAGCTCCAGGTGCCCAACTGTGGCTCGCCCAGAAATTGGTGTTTCATTATATTCAATGCTTGTTTTCTGTTATTCATTTTATTCATATCTCTTTCTCTTACCTGAATTTTTAGAACTTCTTGATCATAGTGCAATTATGTTTAAATAGTGTATGAGTGATATTGTTCTTTACAGATGGTGCTTGTTTCCAACTGATACCCCTAAAGAATTGATTAAGGTAACTTCAGCTGAAGGCGGGAAGCAAGTAGATGAAGCAATAACTTGGTTTTCAGTTATCTATCCTCGTACTCAACTTCCTTCCTGGCCACAAAAATACAAACCGGTGAGGCTTCAAGTTTTATTATTTTAATAATATATTAATCTACTTATTAATAAATTCTTTAATCACTTTCCCAAGACATTAAGACATGGGCTTACTTGTCAATGTTCTGTTTTCATTGACCAGTTTCCTTTTGTTATTCTATACCTTTGTTGTTATTTAGTGCATTTTAATTTCCATTGTCTCATTTCAAAGTTTTTTAGGCCTAAAAAATTATCTTTTAACATTTTCTGTCTCATTAAAAGTTGGAAGATGGTGTTAAAATATTATTGGCTTAACAGGTAATGTTACGGATGAGAACTTGGTACGTGTACTGTGAGGGGGGTGACATTTGTTTACGTGGAAATCATGCAATACCTTTCACATTGTACACTTTGACTGAAGTAACAGTTGAAGCATAACTGATAATGGAATAATTAATATGCTGTGTATTATGGAGACACATTAACCCCTGCACTGCACCCCTGGTTATAGCTAACACTGCCCCCATGACTACCTGACTATCTGTTGATGATTCTGAGGATCAACATCCTTGCAGCCCAGTCTCTACCCAGGTCTCCTCCCAGCTGGTCTGATCAACCAGGCTGTTCAATATGGCTGCTCACACCTTGGGAGACGGTCAGCCGAGCAGACAGCACGCTGGACTTGTGATCCTGTGGTCCCGGGTTCGATCCCGGGCGCCGGCGAGAAACAATGGGCAGAGTTTCTTTCACCCTATGCCCCTGTTACCTAGCAGTAAAATAGGTACCTGGGTGTTAGTCAGCTGTCACGGGCTGCTTCCTGGGGGTGGAGGCCTGGTCGAGGACCGGGCCGCGGGGGACACTAAAGCCCCGAAATCATCTCAAGCTAACCTCAAGATTACCTTGATGTGCGAGTCAGTCTGGTTTATCATGTTGAGTCCTCTTTTGAACACTGCGAGAGGTCAGCCAGTTATTTCCTGTAAGTGTATGGAAAGAGTGTTGAAAAATCTTGGGCCTTTAATGTTGATCAAGCTCTCTGTGTACTTATTGCACCTCTGCTTTTTAGTGGGGCTATTTTGCACATCTTGTCAAGCCTTCTGGTCTCATGTGGTCTTATTTCTGTGTGCCGATTTGGAGCCAGTCCTTCTAATATTTTCCCAGTGTAAATTATTATGTATCTTCCACCTACACTATAGGGAATACAGATTAAACATTTTTAGGCAGTCCCGATATTTAAGACTTTTTATTGGGTGGATTCTATCGGCAAAAGATTTGTGCATGCTCTCCAGGTTAGCAATTTCTCCAGTTTTGAATGGGGCTGTTAGTGTACAACAGTATTCCACTCTAGAACACACTAATGTCTTAAAAGATATCAACGTTGGTGTGGTATCTCTTGTCTGGAACGTTCTTGTTATCCAGCCTGTTATTTTTTTGCAGTTGTGACAGCAACTTTGATGTGTTGTTTAAAAGTAAGGGCTCCTGACATGATTGCTCCTAAATCTTTTACATAGCTTTTTCTTTCAATAGTGTGGTTTGACTGTTTTCTGGGGGAGTTCCTTGTGGGCCACTGAAGCTACTATACTGATGTAGTATATATACTACATCAGTATTACTATACCTAGTAGTGCCAAACTACTAGGTGCCATCAGCCATGGAATTCTTATTGGCCTACAGGGGACCACAAGCCAGAACTTAGCCTCCCCTCAGAAAGGCGCAGGGAGTAGTGGCATTATGAAAATTGTTATTTTGATTTATTCATGTCTGCCATCACAAAGGGTCGGCACCCAGAAAGTCGGCAGGAAAATAATAAGGGGGGCCCCAGACCATCCGCGCCGGCGATCCAACCGGCAGTTCTTGGCTGATGTGATTACTGGCCGGTCGAGTGCCTCTGGCTCTGGTTTTTGTTTTCAAATTAATGTTTTTGTAAATAGGCAAGAACAATTTACTAAAGTTTATACAGGATCTCAAAATTGTTATCATATATAGCATCATGTATCCATCTCTTACAGTTGGAGAATAGTCATGGTTTGTGTTCTCATTAGCTCCAATGAATTTAGAAATTTGTATATTTATAACATGGTCATTCTTCTTTGTTCTTTCAGTTGGAGTTGGTACAGGGTCCTGGTGAGACGGTATTTGTGCCAGGAGGTTGGTGGCATGTTGTAATCAACCTTGACAGCACCATTGCCATCACTCAAAACTTCTGCTCATGCACAAACTTTCCTGTGGTGTGGCATAAGACTGTGCGTGGCCGTCCAAAGCTTTCCAAGAAATGGCTTCGAATTTTACGGGTAGGTTTTAGTGTACCCTCTCTTCTTCCATCCCTTGTCTTCTCTCAACTATAGCTTTGGTTAGCATTTATATTGCTAAATAAACACTGCAAGTCAAGTACTGTTGTCCTGTATCAGCTTACTTTAAAGTAAGTAAATACAGTATATACAAAACTTTAGATCCTGACCAAAAAACCTGACCTCTGTACACAGTACAGTATATTTCTAACGTCATGAAAAATTGTTCGGGGGTGTTGGGTTATATACTATTTCTTAAAACATTTGACTTGAGCCTATCCTGACTAGTCTATGTCCATCCTGTGCCCAACACATCCGGTCCCTTAGAAATTTGGGTGAGGGGCCAGATGTCTCAAGCATCTGGCTTTCAACTTTGGACAGACCGGTCCAAGGGAGCCGGTCGGCCGAGCGGACAGCACGCGGGACTTGTGATCCTGTGGTCCTGGGATCGATCCCAGGCGCCGGCGAGAAACACTGGGCAAAGTTTCTTTCACCCTATGCCCCTGTTACCTAGCAGTAAAATAGGTACCTGGGTGTTAGTCAGCTGTCACGGGCTGCTTCCTGGGGGTGGAGGCCTGGTCGAGGACCGGGCCGCGGGGACACTAAAGCCTCAAGATATCATCTCAAGATAACCTCAAGATAATCATCTCAAGATAACCTCAAGATAAGACAGATATTTTTTTTTTCTGGGGGAGCGGGGAGCCCCTTCGGCTCCCCGGAGCTATCCCAGGCTGATATGCTAATATCAGACTTTGGCATCAGTCATGTGTAATTACCTAAGTGTAATTACCTAAGTGTAGTTACAGGATGAGAGCTACGCTCGTGGTGTCCCGTCTTCCCAGCACTCTTTGTCATACAGTACAACCTCGATTCAACGTACTATATGGGACCACCCCCAGTTCGTTGGAGCGTTGGATTCGTTGCAAGAGGTGACCTTCAAGAGGCGTTTGCGTCAGTGTCTTTTTTTTTTCTTGTACACAATAAAAATGCATTGTATCATATTACTTACTGTACCTATATTTTACTACTCTACTAAAAATTCTGTAATTCATGTATTTACCTTATTGTTGGAGTTATGTCCATCTTGAAGTTTTGTGAAGTTGTGAATGCTCTACAGTAAATAGGTACTGCAGTGCATTAAGCCGTTAGCACTGTATTATTAAAAGTGGTTTTGCTGTATGTTGAGTACTACAATACAGTTCTTGAAAACTATTGTACATTAGAATTATTGCAACTTTAATTTTAACACTATGTACACACTTGAATTTAACACTTATTCTAATTGTTCACTTCACACACGATGTTTTTAGATGTTTGCATCAGCTTTGCTGGTGCTCGCTGCTGCTGTGTTGGCTTCAGCTGCTTTTGTGCTGGTGCTGGGTACAGCTGTGCTGGTGCTGGGTACGGCTGTGCTGGTGCTGGGTACGGCTGTGCTGGTGCTGGGTACGGCTGTGCTGGTGCTGGGTACGGCTGTGCTGGTGCTGGGTACAGCTGTGCTGGTGCTGGGTACAGCTGTGCTGGTGCTGGGTACGGCTGTGCTGGTGCTGGGTACAGCTGTGCTGGTGCTGGGTACGGCTGTGCTGGCGCTGGGTACGGCTGTGCTGGTGCTGGGAATGTCAACAGTGCCAGTAACATTTTGTATAATCTCATCATCTGTTAAATGACCATTGATTAAATGATTTATTAATTTTATTATTTCGAAGCCGTAGTCACTGAACTGTGGCGACGAATTGAAACGAGAAACGCATGGTGTGTACAGGGATTAGACCCGTCCACTCGCTCACGCTGGAGTTGTTCCAATAACAAATAATTTCTCAAATAGCAGATGTCTATCATATTACAGTATATTTTCGGTTTTATTTAGTTTAGTTTAATTAGGATAATAAAAAGCTATTAAAGCATTGGTTTTAGAAATGATTTATTAGTCTGAAACTTTCAAAGTCATGGGTCACTGAACTATAACGACACAGACGAAGGAAAACCAAGTGAGGTTTACAGAACAGTATTCCCTTATCTGTCCACCCTCACTCACCTTGTTTTATCACAGAAAATGTCTATATGGAGATTTTACGACATGTAGCTAGCTAATCACGCTTCAGCCTTTAAATTAATTTACAAAGATACGTCTGCCACAAATCAGTGGGAGGTTGGGAGGGAGGTGGGCAGGCAGAGCTTGTAACGGAGAGGCAGGGAGGGAGGCAAGCACGGAGGGAGACAGGCACGGAGGGAGGCAGGCAGAGCTTGGGAGGGAGGCAGGGAAGGAGAGAAGTGAGTGTCACTTCTCACGAGTCTCGTATTGGAACCACAGTGTCTCCAATCTCGTGGCGAGCTCGCTACCGTTGAGAAGTTTCCTGTATGGCAGATGTTCCATCTGGTTCCTTGCCGGCTTGGGTTTCCGGCTCTGCTTGCTTGGTGTGATCGCACCCAAGGTTTTCCCGCGGCTCCGCCTCTTCCTATGCTCGATCAATCTATGGCAAGGCTGGTTCGGTTCTGCCTCGAGTCTCTCCCAGTCTACTGGTGATCAGGTGGCTTCGTTGATGGTGTCCCCACCTGCGTGCTTCATCTTGGTGGTCCTTCCTTTTTCTTTCTGTTCCTTTGTAGGTTTGCTGTATATTGTTGGCGTGATTTTGTCCTTCTCTTGTGGAGGTTCAAGGCCGTTATCTTGCCACATACTGTCGCCTTGTCTCATGCGGCACTGGAGGAGCTGCTCCAGGTTGCTTCGGCTTTGGAGTTGCCTCTGCACCACTTCACGAGCCGTCTATGGCATGGTTTACCTCCAGCCAGCTCTTGCACCGCTTGAGCTGTCCTGGTTCTTGGACTGCGTGCTCTCTTCTCTTCTCCTCGGTTTGTTGTGGCCCCTTCGATTTTGGATTGTTTTCCGGGCTCTTTTCTTGTTGGCGTTGGCCTCCAGGGGTCAGGTCGGGATGCTTTCTGGCCTCCTCCAGCGCCTGGGTTTTGGCTCTTTTGGTTCTCCTAATAGGTTTGCTCGCTTGCAGCCATTGCCTTCTTTTCTGGCGAAGACTGACACAGCTTCTTTCCAGTGGAGTCCTTGGGTTGTTGATGCTTGGTTGGTCTTGCCGAGGGTGCATCGTGTGTTGTGTTCGGTTGCGGCACTTCACTGTGCTTGGAGTGCCAGGGCTGCCGTGTCTGGGGTACGGCAGCATTGCGTCGTTTCCGGCGGCAAATTGGCGGCGGCTTTGGAAGGGGGGGGGGGGGCGCCGCGGTTTTGGACAGTATATGCAGATACACCTGTAGGGAATTTCATTGCAAATACATTGATACCAAAATGAAAGACCTGGGACCAAAATTGAGATAACAAAGTTGAAAAGACTATACCCATTTTATTGCTCTTTATTAGTGCTCACTGCGGTAATGCACCGTCACGTTCTCTGTTTGCTGTGGGTGGGACGCCGGGCTTTTGTACTTTATATTTGCATATACTCCTGTAGGGAATTCTATTGCGAACACAATGATACCAAAATGAAAGATCTTGGATGAGAATTGATTTGTCCAAAGTGGAGAGAGTGTACATATTTTATTGATCTTGCACGCTCCCTAGTAACACGCTCTCACTTTCTCGCCTGGCTTTTGGGCTTTATATGCATTTAATCCTGTAGAGAATTCTATTATAAACACATTGATACCAAATTGAAAAACCTAGGAAGATAATTGAGATGACAAAGTTGAAAAGAGTATACACATTTCTGTATGACCACGTGCTCTATTGTAATGAAAAGCGCCTTGGGGGGGTGCAGCACTCTCTTTCTGGTAACTTTCATCTTGTCGGCGGGTGGAGCGCACCGCTGTTTTTGACATTATATGCATATACTCCTGTTGGGAATTCTATTGTGAACATATTGATGCCAAAATGAAAGACCTAGGACGAGAATTGAGGTGACCAAAGTGAAAAGAGTGTAAACATTTTATCGCTCTTGCTCCGCGCTCCCGGGTAACACGCTCTCACTTTCTCTGTTTGTTGCGGATGGTACGCTGGGCATTTGGACTTAATATGCCTTTAGTCCTGTTGAGAATTCTATTGTGAACACAATGATACTAAATTGAAAAACCTAGGACGAGAATTGAGGTAACAAAGTTGAAAAATGATACACTTTTCAGAATTACTGCGCGCTCCCGTGGAATGCCCAAACCCACCCGGAGTAGTGTGGTGCACACACGCCCAGAGCATCAAAGTGTTAAGCGGATGAAGAGTCACAATAATGTGGCTGAAGATATGAGAAAAGTATTCGTTTCTTCATCTTCTGATGAAGAAGCAAAGTTTGGTCATCATGTCCTCTCTTTAACCCTTAGACCACGCAATACATATATAGATGATTTAAGTAACATTACTGATACCGCGCAATACATTAATAGCTGTTTTAGTGTCCAGCGCTTTAATTTAAACCCCCTGCGTGGGATAGGGGCAGCTATAGTGCAGCCACAACCGATAGTTGGCAGACGCCACCTAGAAAAAAAATCGTGGTCAACATTCCTGGGTGTGAGAATCTCAGTAAGTACTGAGCGAGCCACAAAGACTGGCATACACAGCATGAGCTCAAAGCACCGCTGTTCAGCTTGTGACCACAGCATCGCCTAAAAATGTAAAAATATATATGTGACTGCTATTATTTAGCGATGATAGTATTACAGAAGACCCTTGACTGTGATAAAACTGACCAGGATTCTGATAATAGCAGAATTGTGGTGATATTTAGCACTGTGCTCCATAGTGGAAGGAGTAATGCCAAGGGAGGGAGGGTGGTGGCGTCGTCTTCTGACTGTGTGTGGTCACCTTTCATTGACTGAACTTACCATACCAGCTTAGTGGTTCGCTATGGTGAACACGAATGTAGATACTTATATATGACATGTGTATAGGGTGTAATAACAGCAAGAGGAGTAGGTTGGGAGCCGCCATTTTGGTGAGGGAGGTGCGTCGTCTGCACGACTTACCATGTTGTTTACTGGTGGCCACTATGGTCTTTGGGCACCATACCAGCTTATTTGTACAGGTATGGTGAATAAAACATGTAAATACTTATATATAATGTGTATGTGTATATAGTGTAATAACACCATAAACAGTATTGTTGGAGGAGAAATATTAGTGCGTTTGGCTTTGAACCAGTGACTTGTGTGTGTAGCTACGTCTCTTATTGCTTGAACTCACCATGCAAGCTTAGATGTACAATTATGGTGAACAAAACATGTAGATACTTATATTTAACATCTGTGTATAGTGAATAAAAGCAAAAACAGTAAGGTGGGAGGAGTATGTTGGCGAGTGAGGAGGTGAGCGAGGGAGTGGTGGCGAGTGGCTGACTGGCTGGTGAGTGAAGACCACTCATCGTTGCTTTTTGACTCACAATACCAACTTAGTGGTTCATTATGGTGAACAAAATATGCAGATACGTATATATATAACCTGTGTATATAGTGTAATAATAGCAAAACTATTTGTTTATTGTTTTATGAACATAATAATTGAATCACTAATATGAACACAATAATTTTGAGAACAGCGATGGTTCACACATTATATTATATAAATATATCACAATACACACTATTGAATAATATTACTGCAAAAAAAAACAAAGAAAAATTCAATCAGAGACATTGAAATAATCAAGTAATAATATCTGTGTGGCAACCCCCCACCTGACAGATTGGGTGGAGCAGACCTCGTCGGCTCCCAGGAGCTATCCATGCTGAATGGATATGTATAACTTTCTGGCATCAGTCAATGTGCTTGGAGTTCTTGCCTACCGGGGACCGAGAATGGGGTTTCATTACATTCAATGCTGTTTTCTGTGGGGAGCCCCTACGGCTCCCTGGAGCTTATCGGGCTAATGTGTGTTATGTTAGACCGGGACATTAGCTAAGGAGTTCAGACCTACCAGGGACCAGCGCCAGAACCTGGCCCCTTCAGAGAGGTTTCAGGGAGCAATGGCCCTGGAAAACCCCATATGGTTGGGGGTTTTCCTTATCTGCCATCGACCGGGGTTAGGCACCCAGAAAGGTAGGCGTAACAAAACAAACCCCACATGGTAAGAAACTACAACAAAAACCGAACAGAGAGGTAGAAAACTCCCTACAATCCCAAGGAAACAAGCAAACAAGCAAACATCACACTTTACTGCCGCGCCGATCGTCCGCGCAGCCCTCCCCACCCCGGGAGGGGGAGGGGGGAGCCCCGGACCTACCGCGCCGGCTGCCAAGCTTCAGTTCGTTCGCTAATGTCAACCGGGATTGACGCTTCTCTGGCCTCAGTTTCCTAGGCGGTGTTTGCCTTGTGTGGCGTTCCCTGCCGTGTGTTGTGGTGTGCGGTGGCCAGGAGTACTTCATCAGTGCCGGGGCTGCATGTGCTTAGTGGCTGACTTCCCTAAGCGCCCTGTGAGTACTGCCCTTGCGTTACAGGGTTATCTTCCCTGGGGCGTTCGGGAACCATTCCCGTAGAGGTTCTTGCTGCTCGGCATTTGCCTCGCCCTTGGGGCCAGCTGGGGCTTGGGGCCCTTGTTTGGCCCTGGGTAGGGATTGGTATTGTGCTGGTTAGGGCGTCAAGGTGTTGCGCAGCCTGCCACCTAAGCGGCGGCCGGTTTCTGTTGCCTCTGGAGACGGTGTACTTTTGCGGGGTTTTTCTTTTGTTTTTCATTTTCTTGCCTGGTGGGGGTCTGCCTAAGGTGGTTATAGTTCCACTGGTAGTGTTTGGCGGCCCTCTGCTAGGCCCCCGTGCTTGTACACGTCTCAGGGGTTTTCAGTGCTATAATCTACCCTCTTGTTATGTTTGGGTTTCTTAACCGGTTAGCAACACCTTGCCCGGGCTTCCCGTAGTTGTTACCCTACGGGCCCTGGAAACCCCTGTCTGGGCTCGGGGGACCATTGAATGTGTCTTCCGGGTTCCAACCCGTCTTGAACGGGATCGTTGGTTGCTGTTCCCTTGTCTCCGGGTGACAGTCGCCATTTTTACCTCCGTCATGCTGCCTGTTGGGTCACTGACACCTTGACCCGGAGTCTTGCGAGTGATTCTCTGCTTGTTCTCCAGTACTCTCCTGATGTTATTACTGTTCAGAGTACGGGCGGCATCCGTGTTGCAAGCTAGGTTAGGTTGCTGCAACATGCTAGGTTGGTTTCCCACTCGAATGCCCCGTGGCCGCCCCGTTTGGTTAGGTGCTGCTCGCCCCTTTCTCTCCATGTTCCCGGCTCCGGACCGTCTGCGGGTTTCGGGGTCGGGGCGGGGTTCAGTTGCGGCAGAGACTCGGGCGGTTTTCGAGGGATGCCCCGTTCGGGTTGGGGACGGAGGTTTGAGCCTGTGCCTCCTGCCAAGGCTTCTGGGTCTTACCAGCGGCCCTTTCTTGTTGCCTTTCCCGTGGGCTCTTGCTTTTCTTTACGGGCGGAGGGCTTGGAGGACGGCTCTGCCCCGGGGCCTCTGTTGTTGGTTCCCGGGGCTGTGGGGGTTGCCTGCTAGCAGTTCTGGGGCGGTTTTGCCCCTTCAGGGGTTTTTCTGCTGTTGGGCGTCGTTTTTCGCCCTTCCAGTCTGCTAGCTTCCCACATTTGCTGGCGTGTTTTTGTGTATTAAGCGTCAGTCACAGCCCCTGCTGGCGGCCATTTTCGTCTGCTGGTTTCCCGGCGTGGCCACCAGGGCGGCGTTGCGGTTTGTTTACATGCGTCTGGGTGTGCGAGCGAGCGTCTCTGGTGAGTTTTCAAAAACTTTGCAGGGTTTTTGTTCTCCTGTTGTCGTTTCTTTGTTTTTCTGGTGTTTTCTTGCCGTTGCCTGTTCCTCTGGGAACGTTTGGGTGTTGATTTTGGGTCTGAGCCTCTGGGTTTAGGCTCAGTGCCCCTGGCTGGTATGCTTGCTCCCACACCTTGCCCCTCGGTTTTCGGTCTGTTGGGACCGTTTTCCCAGGGCGTTCTGCTGGGGTCTGTGCTTTGCCTTTTAGTGGTGTTCTCCGCCGGCAAATGTGGTGGTTTGGGCTCCCCCTGGTTCGATTCTGGGTTCCTTTGGGTTCCTTGGTTTCGTTCTGGAGGTTTCTTCCTCTTGGGCCCCCTTTTGTGGGTTCAGGGGACTTTGTTTCCTCGTGTGACCCGGTTCTGCCTTTTGGGGTTCCGGGGTCTTCCTGGCTTGCAGACTGAGCTTTTTGGGTCTTGGCACATGTTGTGGTTGTGCTGGGACTTTGTGGTTTTGCTGTCGAGGTGGGCCTTTTGATGCAGTTTTGTGCCTTCTTTGCCTGGCCGGCGTAGTGCTCTTTGCCACTAGTCGGCGGCTTGTGCTTTTACAATATATGTCCTCACCTAGTTGTGCTTGTGGGGGTTGAGCTCTGGCTCCTTGGTCCTGCCTCTCAACCGTCCGTCAACAGGTGTTTCGGTTCCTGTGCCTCTTGGGCTCTGTCATGTCTACATGTGACATTGTATGGGGGTCAGCCTCATTACTTGTGTGAGGAGTCGCCACATTACTTCTTAGTGCCTTCCTGTTCCCATTCTGACACTCAGAGAAAAAAAAAAAAAAAAACTTTAATTCTATCTGTGGCTCTTTTGGGTACTCAGTTTCCACCTGTGTCCCCTAGTGCGTGTGCCCTTGTGTTACATAGCCTGTCCTTCTCAACCCTGTCGATTCCCTTGGGTATCTTGTATGTGGTGATCAGGTCTCCCCTCACTTCCTCTTCCAGCGAAGTGTGGTTTCATTCCCGTAGTCTCTCCTCATGACTTCGGTAGTGTACTTTTTCTTTCTGAAGGGGTTCTGTTCCCTTCTCTGTTGACTGGGCGCTGGGGGAGCAGCTTGCTCTGTTGCCTCTCGCTTGGTCCCGCTGTTGGTGGGCGCTTTGGGTTGTCTTCCGGCCTCTGCTGGCGTCGGAGGACGGCTTCTCCCCCTTGGGGGGGGTTCAGAGCTGGCGGGGTGGGCTTCTTCCCTGCGCTTCGTCATTTCCTCTTCGTGGGTGCGTGGGGCGTGGTCGATCCGCCCCATCCTTCTGGGCTTCCCGTCTGCTCTTTGCAGTCATGAGCTTTTCCAGTCTGCAGTTCTTCTGGACTACTTCCGTCTGCGCCCTGGATCCTCTGCCCTGCTCGGAGGACTGTTGTCTCCTGTTCGGATTCTGTTAGGGCCAGGTGCATGGATGGTGGACCTGGACCTCCAGGTCACTTCTTGGCACGTTCCTCTCCAGTTTTCTGGGGCTAGCACGGTTGGTAATTACCTATGTGTACTTACCTAAGTGTAGTTACAGGATGAGAGCTACTCTCGTGGTGTCCCGTCTTCCCAGCATTCTTTGTCATATAATGCTTTGATTATAATTGTCATATTGTCATATAATGATTGTCATATGTCATAATATGTCTTCATATGATTGTCATACAATACTTTGGTGGTGGGGCTTCAGGTTTGCTGTTTTTATTGCATTCCCTATTTTGTGAGGGCACTTTGTATACTCTTTGCATCTTTACCGGATCTTAGTGCCCTGTCTGCGTCTGAGATTCGGTGTCTGGCCTACCTCGACGACTGGCTGGAGTGGGCTCCCAGTCAGTCCGCTTGTCTGCTCGCCAGGGGATGGTTCTTTCCAGATCGCTGGGTTTGGTTTCCTGGTGATCTGGAGGTTTTACCTTCTGTTTCCGTCCCGGGTTCGGACCTGGGCCTTGGTTTCAGGCTCTTGAGCCCCTCATTGTCTTCCCTCCAGAAGTGTTACTGTGGCTGTGGTCCCGCCTTTGGCTGTTCAGGAGGGGGTCCCGGGTTGCTCAGCGGTTGCTTGGGCGGTTGTGCGGGAGTTTGCACTTCGGCGTGCTTGTCTGCCCGCGGAGTCGGGTTTGGCTCCGGCGTCGGTTGGTTCCTACGGAGACTCCACTTCCGCCTCTTGCATTCCTTGGGTTCCTCTGGGGATCTGGTGTTGGTGCTGCGTCACCAGCTTCCTCTTTGGGGTTTTCGGGGTTCCGTGCCTTGGCGGCTCCCCGAGCCTTCGCTCGATGTGTTCACGGACGGGTCGTCTCTCGGCTGGGGCTTTGTGACCAGTGCTCACCAGGTCGGCCGAGGTTGATGGAGTCTGTCTGTCCGTCGGGCTCACAGCCCGTTTCAGGTGTTCATGGCTGTCTGGTTTGCGCTTCGGAGGGTTTGGGTCACTAGGTACTCTACCGTTCAGCTCTGTTTGGACTGTTCTCTGGTGGTTTTTGCCGGAACCACAGGGGGTTTGGTTAACCGTGTGGTTCGTGTCCGGGGTGTGTCCTGCGTCCTGGTGGACAGCTGTCTCGGTTCATTCCTCTTCGTGGGTTGGCCAGTCGTCGCCGATTCGTTTTGTTGGCTCTGTTGGGCTTATGGACTCCTGGCCATGGACGTCTTCGGGTCGGCGTGGTCTAGGCGTCGCCCGTTTTGTGGCGCCCTTCCCACCTGCGAGGACTTCACGGTGGAGGCTTTCGGCAGGCCTGGTCGAGGTGGGGGGTACCTGTACCTCTTCTCCCGGTCCAGCTGTTGCTTCGGGTTCTGGCTCAGTTGCAGCCCATTCCCACGAGAACAGTCCTTATGGTTCCACTGTGGCCGGCCCGGCCTTCTTTTCAGACGCTGCTTGATAGGTGTCCGTACCCGGGGCGTTTTTCCTGAGGCTTCGCCTCTTTCAGCAGGCCGAATCGGTCCTGTCCGTGACTGGTTCGGCCTTCTCTTTGGCTCTTCGCGTCTGGTATTTTGACGCAGGTATCGCCATCTCTATGGTGTTCAGGTGGCTTTGTTGACGGTGTCCCACCTGCGAGCTTCGTCTTGGAGACTGTATGACGTTTATTACGTCTTCTCGCGTTTTGTTTCCCCTCCGGCCTGCTCATGAGTCGCCTGAGCCATCCTGGTCCTTGTTCAGGGTGCCTTCTTCTCTTCCCCTCAGTTTGTGGTAGCCCCTTCGGTTTCAGTTTCCTCTTTGGTACTGGTGGTAGCTTTATTGGTGTGCAGCCTTTCTCTGTCCTGGCGACGGTCGAGACGGCTGCTTTCCGGAGGGGTTCTTGGGGTATTGGTACTTGTTTGGTTTGGCCGGGGGGTGCGTCCTGTGTTGTCCAGTTGTGCTTTTTGCTGTTGCCGGCGTACCGTGCCGGGGGATGCGCTGTGGTTGATCCGGTTCCTTCGTTCCCTGTTTTCAGGGCTCGGGTCTCCCGGGTCATCCGCAGTGTTTTCCTTCTTACTGCGGTCTGTCTTTGTGCCCGTGCTGTTCAGACGTTTGCAGCAATTGCTGCTGTGTTGGTGACGTCTCGGGCTCATTTCGGGCGCAGGGAATTGTGGGTCGCACAGGTTTTTGGCCGCCCATCCATATGTGCGTCTGTTCTTGGGCGTTCTTGTTGCCTTGGGTCGCAGGTTTGCGACCGGTTGTCTTGGCTTTGCATTGCAGAGTTTGTGGCGGCCGCCTCCCGGGTTAGCCCTTTCTTTTCCTTCTCTTTGGGTATGAAGCTCCAGGGAGCCGTAGGGGCTCCCCACAGAAAACCAGCGTTGAATGTAATGAAACGCCATTTTCTGGGTGAGCCCCGGAGGCTCCCTGGAAACCCTCCCTCCCACCGGTCGGCAGTTTTTTCGCGTTGGTTGAAGCTTAGCTTCCGAACTGGAGCTTGGCAGCCGGCGCGGTAGGTCCGGGGCTCCCCCCTCCCCCTCCCGGGGTGGGGAGGGCTGCGCGGACGATCGGCGCGGCAGTAAAGTGTGATGTTTGCTTGTTTGCTTGTTTCCTTGGGATTGTAGGGAGTTTTCTACCTCTCTGTTCGGTTTTTGTTGTAGTTTCTTACCATGTGGGGTTTGTTTTGTTACGCCTACCTTTCTGGGTGCCTAACCCCGGTCGATGGCAGATAAGGAAAACCCCCAACCATATGGGGTTTTCCAGGGCCATTGCTCCCTGAAACCTCTCTGAAGGGGCCAGGTTCTGGCGCTGGTCCCTGGTAGGTCTGAACTCCTTAGCTAATGTCCCGGTCTAACATAACACACATTAGCCCGATAAGCTCCAGGGAGCCTCCGGGGCTCACCCAGAAAATGGCGTTTCATTACATTCAACGCTGGTTTTTTCATCATTTTTATATATAAAGTTGTGGATGGAACTTGCTTCAAGAACCTCTTCCTTCAATGCATCTCACTTGCTGACTGTCCATACCAGATATGAGAACCTCTTTATATCTCCTCAAATCAATTGCATGTTCAGCTTCTACTGATGTCTCCCTGTCCTACTCTTCTTTCAACCTCAGCCCTGTCTCTCTTTTAATAGGCTTCCTATATCCATTTTGTCTGTTCCCTCAAGTTGTATGTAGTTATCATACTCCCTCTCCCTCCCTCATTCCCCCTCTCATACTCCCTCATACTCCATCGGGAGCCGGTCGGGCGAGCGGACAGCACACTAGACTTGTGATCCTGTGGTCCCGGGTTCGATTCTGGACGCCAGCGAGAAACAAGTGTTAGTCAGCTGTCACGGGCTGCTTCCTTGGGGTGGAGGCCTGGTCGAGAACCGGGCCGCGGGGACACTAAAAAGCCCCAAAATCATCTCAAGATAACTCAAGAAGAATCAAGATAACCTCTTTGTTTCACCTCTCCTAAGGTTTTGAGGGCAAGTTCTCTCAACCTATCATAGCTGAAGCCTCTCAACTCTGGTACTGATCTAGTTGCAAACCTCTGAACTTTCTCAAGTTTGTACTGTATTACAAAATGTAGGTTCCATGCTGGTGCTGCGTACTGCAGTTAAGGTCTCGTATAGACAGTGTGTATGAACTTGAAAACCTCCTTGTTTAGGTTCTTAAATGATGTTCTATGTTTGCTAACTTCCCATATGCTGCTGACGTTATCCCTGTTCACATGAGCTTCTAGTGTTAGTGTTGGAATTATGTCTACTCCGAGATCATTTTCTCTTATTGTTCATTGTAATTGTATTCCCCTTATGGTATACTTAAATACAGGACTTGTATCCTTACCCATTTTAATTACTGTGGTTTACATTTATTTGGATTGGATTCCAGCAGCCTTTTATTCTCTGGATAAGGTATTTGTTTTTCTTTCATCTTGGTTCTCCACTGCCCCTTCAGTCTGTGATACATTTATTTTTCTGGGGGGAGCCCCTTTTGATTGGTTACCTGAAGCTATTTCGTTGGTATGGGCCTTAACTACTGGATCGCATCAGCCATGGAGTTTTGATGATGATACAAAAATCGGGAGGGAAATAAACATGGAAAAAGACTCCCTATCACTTCAAGACATGGTCAAAACATTGGTAGATGCAGTTTAATACGTACAGGCATACCTCAGAATAAGAGTTTAATCCGTTCCTGGAGACGCCTCGCCTTCCGAAAACTCGCATTCCGAAGTTAATTTCCCCATAAGAAATAAAGGGAAATGAATTAATCCGTTCCTGACTACCCCAAAAACCCCACATCAAACTAAATTTTTATACCTAATTTACCTAATTCATCTAAATAAACCTACAAAACTGTGTTCCAGTTATTACTTACCTTGCTGTCGAGTGCTGTAGGCGTATGGAAGATGGTGAGGAGGGGGGAGGAGGAGAGGAGTTACTGTTTGGAAGGGGAGTCCCCTTCCATAATCACATCACATAACCCCATGCCTTGTAACACTATGGATACCACTTCTCTTTCTAAATTTTTCAAACCAGCCCCTGCTTGCCTTAAACTCTTTCTTATCTGCATCACTCGTTGCAGGGGTATTCTTTAGAAGGTCTTCGTGCAACACCCTGGCTTTCTCACAAATAATGGCCTCCGAAACACTATCACCCCTCAACTCCTTGTCGTGTATCCAAATTAATAACAACTTTTCCACTTCTTCAAGTATTTGTGGTCTTTGTGCCGTTAATGTTCTTACTCCTTTTGCCACTTTAGCACCCATAATCTTATTTTTCTTCTTAAGTATAGTGCATATTGTTGATGTGGCTTTGTTGTACTGCCTACAAAGTTCAACAACACGTGTACCGTTCTCATGCTTCCGAATGATCTCTTGTTTCTCCTCTATTGTCATCCTCACAGGAGCTTTCTGGCCTTTATCCTTACCACTGGCTTTCTTGGGACCCATGGTGAGATATATAATAACAAATTGTATAGACAAATCACCAAAAATCCAACAAAACACTGAAAATCCGCGAGAAGAATTGATGTGGGGGTAGTCACTGAGCGCGAGACAATGGTAAACTGAGGGGCGGCGGGGCGGAGGGGCGACGATCGCCGAACCACCACGCACTAGGTCGGCCTGTACGCGTATCAACAAACTCGCGTCCCGAAGTAACCCTCGCCTTCTGAGACAAATTTTTGGAGTAAATACTGCTCGCCTTCCGAAAACCTCGCATACAGGGACAATCGCATTCCGAGGTACCACTGTACTGACAAATATAAGGTTTTGAGGCTAGGTAATGATGATAGCGTTAAAAGATACGAGCTAGATGGTGTTGAGATTGCAAAAGAGATCTTGGAGTTATGAATAGTAAGAATTTAAAACCAAAAAAATCAATGCATACATATTCATAATGAGTCAAATAGACACTGGGATTTATTTGTTGAAGCATTAGTAATGAGACACCTGGTATTGTTCTTCAGCTGTATCTTGCTCTGGTTAGTCCCCATTTAGATTATGCAGTTCAGTTTTGGTTGCCGTACTATATAATGATATAAATTTCACAAAAACGCATCGAGCGTAGGATGACAAAGTTAATCCCCCAAATTAGAAACATGCCATATGAAGAAAGATTGACAAAGCTTAAATTGCATTCGTTGGAAAGGTGAAGAGTTAAAGGTGACATGATAAAGGTGTACAAGTGTATGAATGGACATAACAAAGGGGATATTAATAGGGTATTAAAAGTATCAACACAAGATAGAACACAAAACAATAGGGTATAAATTGGATAAGTTTAGATTTAGGAAAAACTTGAGTAAATACTGGTTCAGTAATAGGGTTGTTGATTTGTGGAACCAATTACCACATAACATAATGGAAATGGAGTCTCTTGATTGTTTCAAGCATGGGTTGGACATATATATATATGAGATTGGGTGGATATAAATGGGAGCTGCCTCGTATGGGTCAATAGGCCTTCTGCAGTTACCTTTATTCTTATGTTCAGTTCGGCCTACCATGGACCAGAGCCGGAACCGAGCTACAAAAGATGCAGGAAGCAGGTGACACTCCTCCACCTCAGTGGGGGAAGGCACCCAGAAAGTCAGCAAACCAATACAGACCACTGCTCGGTTGAAAAGAGACTGTAGCCTCACCATCCGCTGAATGAACCTCCCCCAATAATGTAAACAAATAATCAAAAACCTCTTAACCCCTTAACTGCGTTGCCTCCAAATGTGACACCCCCACAGTGCGCAGGAAATAAATTCTCTGGAAAAAATTCTTTTTTCTTTTTAAAGTGTCAAAAACCCTTCCCTCAGTATGGGTATGTAAAAAAAAAGTCGAAATTGTACTTACTTTGGCTGCTATGGGGTCCGGAAGTTGGGGCGTGACGTCATCATTCCCCGTGCGCCCGTGCCGTAAGCTCTCAGGGGCGGTGGGGCGCTCGGGGCGGGGTGCGCGAGTTGCCGCGAACATATTTTCGTTCATTTTTTGCGCACCTTTCCAAATACATTTTCATTGTTTTTATGTGCCAATCCAATGTATAATGAACACGTACACTATAATATCGCAGTACAACATCCGTACTGTCCGTAGACACTGTGTTACGTGCATGAAACTTGTGCGCACATATGCAGCACATATTTACTATGTATCATGCTAATTTGTGTATATATACAATCTATTTACACACTATATACATTCACCATCAACACATTCAGAACACCGCGTAGCAGCTGCTTCATATGGGCCAATAGCAGCTGCCTCGTATGGGCCAATATCAGCTGCCTCGTATGGGCCAATATCAGCTGCCTCGTATGGGCCAACAGCAGCTGCCCCGTATGGGCCAACAGCAGCTGCCCCGTATGGGCCAACAGCAGCTGCCTCGTATGGGCCAATAGCAGCTGCCTCGTATGGGCCAATAGCAGCTGCCTCGTATGGGCCAATAGCAGCTGCCTCGTATGGGCCAATAGCAGCTGCCTCGTATGGGCCAATAGCAGCTGCCTCGTATGGGCAAATAGCAGCTGCCCCGTATGGGCCAATAGCAGCTGCCCCGTATGGGCCAATAGCAGGTGCCTCGTATGGGCCAATAGCAGCTGCCCCGTATGGGCCAATAGCAGCTGCCTCGTATGGGCCAATAGCAGCTGCCGCGTATGGGCCAATAGCAGCTGCCTCGTATGGGCCAATAGCAGCTGCCTCGTATGGGCCAATAGCAGCTGCCTCGTATGGGCCAATAGGAGCATTTGACCATGAACACATTCAGAACACCTCGAGTGAGAGCAGCCTCACCCAGCCAGTCTCCCTCACTCCAACATCTTACTCGCCAACATTGTTCCTCCCACCATATTATTATAGTTCTTATTACACATGTTCTATATACCTATCTACATGTTTTATTTACCAGAACTATGGAAGTAAGCCGGTATTGTGTCCAAACAGTACAGTGGCCACCATACACTGCATGAAAAATCACACAGCAGACGACGCTACGATTACGTCACCTCCCTCACCGAAATAGCTCCTCTCAACATTCTCCTGTTGCTGTTCTTACACTATATACACACACTATATATACCCATGTACATATGTGTTGCCCATAGCGAACCACTAAGCTAGTATGGTGAGCAAAACAAGAGTGGCAGCCACACACACACAATGAGGCTACCTCAATTATCGCCCTCCCTCATCAAAATTCCTCCTTCCACAATACTACGCACAACGCTAATTATAACCACAATCCTGCTATTATCACAATCCTGGTCACTAATTCCTGTAAATGAATAATTGACCACACGTTTATTTTGAAAAGGAACCTAAGAAATCATTTGAAGATTCCTAGATGAACGAAATAATGCTGTGGTGCTGTGGCTAGCGCTGTGAACATCGTGAACAGCATTGAATCACTGATATTTGAACATTGTACCCAGTCATTATCACACTCAGGCTCTAATATAACACTATCATAGCTAAATAATACAAGTTATATATATATTTTGGCATTATTAGGCGATGCTGTGGTCACATGCTGAACAGCAGTGCTGTGCGCTCATGCTGCGAGCGCCAGCCTTGGTTGCTCACACACTACTGAGGCTCCCACACCCGGGAATGTGGACCACGATTTTTTTTAAAGATGGCGTCTGTTTACAAGAGCCCTGAGGAAGCTGATGTGAACCCCATGTAGCCGCGGGAGTTTTGAATGGAACGTGAAAAATACAAATACCCGGAGGCGCGTTGCGCAAACCAGACGTGAGCCTGCAGGCGCGTTGCGCAGTTTAAGGGTTAAAACAAGCGTGCGCTCATGTTGTCCACTGGTCCAAGCCCTCAGTTCCTCCACTGATGCAGCTTGTTTTAGGCGACTGCAGTAGGGCTCCAGAGTTGCCAGTAAGCTGTGGCTGTCCCTGGTGCTTTCCATTTAAATGTTTCTTTGGACTTGCATCCTGTGTGTTTTGTTTAATACACCATGGTGTAGTGTGAGCCAGGCTTTTTAAGAGTTCTTAAGAGCTTCATGTGCTCATGGTCCCCTTCCCTAAGTACACACTAGCTCTGCCCCTGCACTGGCAGTGTGTGTTTAGGGGTTCACTTCTTTAGAGGTCCTTCCTGCTCAGGGTGCCTTGGGGAAGTCAGGTGTCTCGTTACTCTTTGTCTTGACCCAGGTTGGTAATGAGCGTTGGCTGGTGGGGTGCACTTGTGGCTCATGTGCTTGTATATACAGCTTGGAGGTCGGTGTTCACAGCCATGTTGGCTTAATTTTAGGTCCAGCATAGCATTTCAGTGCCTAGGTGTCCTGCCTGTTTTACCCCTTCAGGCCCAGGAAATCCTCTACTGGTTCAGTTGACCAGTGGCTATACCCTCTGAACATATTCATCCCTCGTGCAAATTTCAGGGTTGTTCATTGTTTGTGCCTCAGAGCAACAATCAACATTCTGTCTCTGCTATGCCCACTGTTGGGTTGGAGATGCCTACGACCTAGAATCCTGTGGGGTTTGCACATCCCATGTGACTCTCCTATCTGATTCTCCTGCTAAAGTTCCTGCATATCAGGTGGCCACTACTTTATGGGGTTCACTTTACCCGTCTTCACGCGTCTAGGTTGTGTTCATGGTTGAATGCCCCGGAGTTGGCCTGCCTTGTGTTTCGGGACCTGGAATTGGGGGTCCTCTTCCACCCCCCCTTCCAACTTGACCTCTTTACAAATGCCTTAGCTTTAAGTTGGAGTTTCATGTAGTAACCAGGTCTCTGGGAGGTTGTTGGTCTCCTCCTTTTGGTCGGGCACAAGTTTGCAGCCCTGTGACATGCATTAGGTAGGATTTGGATTCTTCCTGGCTCCGTGCTTCGGATCCATTCGAACTGTGCCCCAGTGGTTCATTGTCTGAACCAGAGGGCTCCCTTTGATCCTTTGGAGCTGACCACTGTGAGTAGCTCATCTGCTGGATTCTTGGGGCTTAGTTCCCCGTGCATTTTGCGTTCGGGTAGTGTCCAGGTTCTTTCCCATCTCTGTGGAGTGGACCGTCCTGAGGCTCTGTGAGGCATTCGGACATCCTGATCTGGCTCTCTTAGGGATGCATGTCTCACTGATCAGCATCACCCTTTTGAACTCTTCTCTTCACTTCATTTATTTATTTATTTATTTATTTATTTATTAATGCATCAGCTTGAAATTAGCAACTTCATCTTTGTGTGGCTCTGTTTCCTGATTGTGATGCCCTTGCAAGGGATGCCTTTTATTTGGACTGGATGTGGGGGAGATTTCTGTACCTCTTTGTCCCAGTCTAGCTGTTGCCTCAGGTCCTGGCCAGGTTGGAGTCCTACCAAGAGAGGATGGTATTTCTATCTCCTTGGTGACCAGCTCAGCCTTGGTTTCGGACACCTGCTTGCTCGGTGTCCAAACCAGGGTGTTTTGCCACAATTCTTCCTCTTTCAGACAATTGGCCTCAGTGTGGCTAGCTTCAGGGAGCCACTGAGGCTCAACCAGAAAGAGGCATTTCATTATATTCAATGGTGGATTTTTTTTTTTTTTATGCTAAATTCTGCTTATGAAAGTGGTATATTTTTTATTTTGATTGTGTTTAAAATTTTGAAGCAGTTATGCTGATTGGCAAATAAATTTTCTGGTAGCAGCAGTGCCACAGCTGTTTAAAGAAAATTAACAATTTGCTACATTAATTTATATTATGAAGCTATTTGATCTTTTCATTTATGAATTTTTCTTTATCAGGAAAAAAAACCCGAACTTGCAGTAGTGGCAGACAGTATTGACACAAGTAAAGGTTCAGGCATGGCCTCAGATTCATCGTCTGACTCATCATCTTCATCCTCTTCATCTGATGATTCTTCTTCGTCAGAAAGCATGTCAGACAGTGGCCAGGAAAGCTTACCCGAGCATAAAAAGAAGAGGTATGTATGTACTGTATAACATTTTTTTGTTAAATGTGACTGCATATTTGATTATAGTGTAAGCTTTCTATGCTTCTAACTACATGTTTTCTTAGAAGCATGGAAAGCTTACACTAAAAGATCAACAATGCAGTAATTCAGTCATATTTAGTTAGAGGAAGAGCCAATTGTGCTTCAAGGAAGAACTGCTGCCAGTGTATTCAAACAAGTTTAAACTCAACTATATGCCTGTATCATTGACAAGTGTAGTAGTTAAAATATTTGAAACAATAATTAAAACTAAATGGGTAGAACACCTGGAGAAAAACTATATGATAACAGACAGACAGTATGATTTTCGATCTGGAAGAGCCTGTGTGACGAATTTACTCAGTTTCTATGATCGAGCCACAGAGATTTTACAGGAAAGAGATTGTTAGGTTGACTGCATCTATCTGGACCTAAAAAAGGCTTTTAACAGAGTTCCACATAAGAGGTTGTTCTGGAAACTGGAACATACATATTGGAAAAGTGACAGGTAAGCTTCTAACATGAATGAAAAATTTTCTAACAGACTGCAAAATGAGGGCAGTTATCAGAAGCAATGTATCGGACTGGAGAAATGTCACGAGTGGAGTACCACAGGGTTCAGTTCTTGCACCGGTAATGTTCATTGTCTACATAAACGATCTATTGTACTAGGTGGAATACAAAATTGTATGAACATGTTTGCTGATGGTGCCAAGATAATAGGGAAGATAAGTAGCATAGATGATTGCCATGCCCTTTGAGAAGACCTGGTTAAAATAATTGTATGGAGCACCACTTGGCAATTAGAATTTAATGTGAATGTAATGGACCATTTTATGGAATGTGGAATAGGAGAACATAGACCCCACACAACCTATAAATTATGTGAGAAGTCTTTTAAAGAATTCTGATAAGGAAAGAGTTCCAGGGGTGTTTCTAGATAAAAAAAACTATCATCTGAGGACCACATAAAGAACATTGTGTGAGGATCCTATGCTACACTGCTACACTTTCTAACTACAAAATTACTTTTAAATACATGGATGGAGAAATTGTTCACGACTTTTGTTAGACCAAAGCTGGAATATGCAGCGGGTGTATGGGCCCATGTCTTATGAAGCACATGCTACATACTCGACTCACAAGTTAAGCCTGGCCTCAGGCCGGGCTTGGGGAGTAGAAGAACTCTCAGAACCCCATCAAGCAAGTATCATGCAGGTACATCAACAAACTGGAAAAGGTGCAAATACATGTAACTAAATGACTCCCAGAACTGAAGGACAAGAGCTACGAGGAGAGGTTAGAGGCATTAAATATACCGAGACTAGAAGATAGAGGAAAGAGGCGATATGATCATTACGTACAAATTAGTAACAGGAGTCAATAAATTTGATAGGGAAGAATTCCTGAGACCTGGAACTTCAAGAACAAGAAGTCATAGCTTTAACCACTTAACTGCACCAACTGAGTATTCTCGATCGGCGGGAAACTGCGCCAACCGAGAGAACTCTTTTTTTTATTTTTCCGTACCCATTCTAAATGTGTGCGAGGTTGGTTGTGTACGAAATGGACTCTTAGGACCTCCATTGAGAGGCAGCCATCTTGGAAAAAATTCCCAGAATGCCCTAGGGCTGCTGGCTGGGTTAGTACTGAGTGAGCAACCATGGGTGGCACACGCTCCTCTGGCCCCCAAACACCTGTCCAGCGCGATGTTGAAAGATCGCGCTCTGTCGGTGAAATTCAAACCAATCAAATCTTATGTTTAAAGAACATAAGGGTCATAATATTGGTGAAGCTAGGCGCAATAGGGACCTAACACAAAGGTCGGATGCAAGTGATACAGCACCTATGAGGATGATACAGTGAGCGTATCTGGTTGTAGCTCTGAGCACCACCCTTGCCCACCCATGCTATCTCCAATTTATATAGATAATACATAGATGAATCATTTTCTGCATACAGTGATGATGCATCTGATACAAGAAACATAGATGAACATTGTTAGCGGCTTCATGGTGGTGTTTTCTATAGATATTTTCAAGAATAGCTGAATCTCTTCCAGACTGACGGACATTCTTTGAGACTAGCTGAATCTCTTCCAGACTGACAGACACTCTTTGAGGCTAGCTGAATCTCTTCCTGACTGACAGACACTCTTTGAGGCTAACTGAATCTCTTCCTGACTGACGGACACTCTTTGAGGCTAGCTCAATCTCTTCCTGTGTGGAACCTTACACGGCGATGTTTTCAAGACTACCTTACAAGTTGATCTTTTCCTATAATTTTTTCAGTACTACCTTATACTTTATAAGCTTGGCTACATACAACCTACAAATACTAAAGCCAAGGGTGTACGTGAGTGCATTATTTGCAAGCACACAGAACGAAGAAAAAGGAAACGAAAATCTATCTGTACCTGGTGCACCGAGAGCGAAGGCTCGCTGTGCACAATGGACTACTTCGTTGATTATTACTCACCTCCGAAGTACTGAATGTGTAATACAGTGTGTTACTGTGTAAATAGTGTGTGAAACTGTACATATTGTAATTTTAGTGAATTTTTAACACTTTCGCCCGGGCATGACGCAGCATTGCATCATCCGTTTACTGTCGGTAATGCCGGGGATGACGCAGCATTGCGTCATCCACTTTAAATAATCGCCAAAAATCAGGTTTTTATCCAATTTTTTGGGGACTGGTTTTAAAATGCACGCCAATGTCTTCCCATTTTCTTTGTTGAGCCTCGTGGCCCTCAGGCGGCTTGGCACACGCCGTGGGCCCATTGTTTTCGCTCCACTGTTGTGACCAATGTCGCCTCCCCTTGCATCTCAAATGTGTGAACATTTCGACTATTTTCCGTGGCTATATTTCTTACTGCAGCTTTAGAAACTATCTACGCTTACTCCACGATGGATAGTGATCATGAACAAGGCCCTTCCAGGAAGAAAATTGCGAAAGAAAGGCTTGAAAAGGGGCGGGAATTGGGAGTGTAGCTGGAAGGCGTCTGAGCGCTCACTTGCGGCTAACGCATGGCCTGTCTTCAACTCGTCGGCGGTTGGAGCGTGACCAGGTTTTTTATTTTATTAGCTAATGTTCCTCTAGAGAATTCTATTGCGAACCCATTGAGACCAAAATGAAAGACCTAGGACGAAAATTGAGGTGACCAGAGTGAAAATAGTGAAAACATTTTATCGCGTTTGCGCGCTCCTGGGTAACTCGTTCACACTTTCTCTGTTTGCTGCGGGTAATTAGCCGGGCTTTTGGAGTTTATATGCATTTAGTGCTGTAGAGAATTCTATTGCGAACACAATGATACAAAATTTAATCTCGTAGGACGAGAATTAAGGTGACTCTAAAGTTGAAGAGAGTATACACTTTTCAGAATTTACGCGCGCTCCCGTGACACCCTGGGTCCCATATCACACAGTTGAAGGGAATAAAATAAAAAATTATTTTGGGGAACACTTTAATTCATGTGCACAGGGGGAATTTCACAATAAACTCGGTGCAGCACAATGGTTAACCCTCAAACCGCTAGGGGCTCAAATGGATTTAACACCCACAGGCGCAACAAAAAAAAAATTCCAAAAAATTCTTTCACATAGAACAAATAATTGAAAATATATTTGTGGCAACACCCGGTGCTTGAATGGCCCGCGCGACCGTGTCTGGGCGTGTCACACACAGGCGACCAGTCCCTGATGACGTCACAGCGCACCTCATCCACGTCCCCACAGCCAAAGTAAGTAGAATTTGGTATTTATTTTTACATAGACATGTTCAGGGAAGGGAATTTATCATTTTACGAAGAAAAAATTATTTTGGGGAACACTTTAATTCATGTGCACAGGGGGAATTTCACAATAAACTCGGTGCAGCACAATGGTTAACCCTCAAACCGCTAGGGGCTCAAATGGATTTAACACCCACAGGCGCAACAAAAAAAAAATTCAAAAAAATTCTTTCATCTTATAGAAGTGTTCATTTTTGTTCCCTGATCACGGAAAAAATAACAAAAAAATCGTAGGTGGCATATTTTAGCAGCAATAGGGTAGGGAAGTCTGACAAAAAAGGGGCGTTGACAGAGCCTTCGCCAGACGAGGTCTACTCCACTCGAGCTGTCAGGCGGCAGTTGCCACAAATATATTATTACCTAATTATTTCAATGTCTCTGATTGATTTTTTCTTATTTTTTTGCAGTAATATTATTCAATACAGTGAATTGTGATATATTTATATTATAAAATATGTGAACTATCGCTGTACTCAAAATTATGGTGTGCATATTAGTGATTCAATTATTATGTTCATAAAACAATTAACAAATAGGTTTGCTGTTGTTACACTATATCCACAGGTTATATATAAGTATTTGCATGTTTTGTTCACCATAACGAACCACTAAGTTGGTCTTGTGAGTCAAAAAGCAACGAGGAGTGACCACCACACACCAGCCAGCCACTCGCTGCCACTCCCTCCCTCAACAACACCTCACTCCCCCTCATTCTCCTCCCACAATACTGCTTTTGCATTTATTCACTATACACAGACATTATATATAAGTATTTACATGTTTTGTTCACCATAACTGTACATCTAAGCTTGTATGGTGAGTAAAGACACGAAGACGTAGCTATTCACACAGGCAGCTGGTGGCAGCCGCCCTCAAGGCCAGACGCACTAATATTTCTCCTCCAACAATACTGTGTGGTGTTATTATGCTATATACACACATTATATATAAATATCTACTTGTTTTATTCACCATACCTGTACAAATATGCTGGTATGGTGCCCAAAGACCATAGTGGCCACCAGTAAACAACATGACAAGTCGTGCAGACGACGCATCTCCCTCACCAAATTGGCGGCTCCCAACCTACTCCTATTGCTGTTATCACATTCTATACACACGTTATATAAAAGTATCTACATTTGTGTTCACCATAGCAAACCACTAAGCTGGTATAGTGAGTGCAGTCAATAAAAGGTGGCCACACACAGTCAGAAGACGACGCCACCACCCTCCCTCGCCCAGCATTACTCCTCTCTCCATGGACCACAGCGCTAAATATCACCACAATCCTGCTATTATCAGAATCCTGTTCAGTTTTATCACAGTCAGGGTCTTCTGTAATACTATCATCGCTAAAATAATAGCAGGATCATATATATTATGGCATTTGTAGGCGATGCTGTGGTCACAAGCTGAACAGCGGTGCTGAGAGCTCGTACTGCGTGCGCCAGCCTTGGTGGCTTGCTCAATACTGACGCTCTCACACCCAAGAATGTTGGCCTGGATTTTTTTCTAGATAGCATCTGGCAACTATCGGTCGTGGTTACACTATAGCTGCCCCTATCCCAGGCGGGGCATTTAAATTATAGCGCTAGACACAAGATCATATACTGTATACAGTATATGATATGCGCGGTTTTGGTTTTGACACTGAAAGCATATATATTTGATTTGCGCGGTTTAAGGGTTAAACCAACTAAACAAAGCTGTCGAAGAAATATAAGAAAATTAACTTTTGCAAACAGAGTGGTAAACGGTTGGAACAAGTTAAGTGAGAAGGTGGTGGAGGCCAAAACTGTCAGTAATTTCAAAGCGTTATATGACAGAGTGCTGGGAAGACAGGACACCACAAGCGAAGCTCTCATCCTGTAACTACACTTAGGTAATTACTTAGGTAATTACGTATAACATTGTGTATTGTTTATACTGCATTAGCTAGCACATTTGTAATGTTCAACATTAACTCTTAAACTGCTACCGTATAAGGGGTATAAACCAAAAAAATATTTGAATTATGTAAAAATTTCTTATAAATGTTAAAGAAAACTCGAACTTATTGGTTTCAGAGTTGTGAAAGTTTCCTCAAAATATTTTCAGAAATTGATTTTAGACAAACTTTTTAAAAAGAAGAACGTTTTGTTGATAAGAACAGCTCTTATTAATTGGAACTGAGGAATAATGCAGTAATAAAGAGATGCAAGCACCTATCCAATGAACAGAGAAAAAGAATAGTAGTAAAAATTGTCCACAAAGTGGATATGCAGCTGGTGCCTTTATAGCATTTCTGAGTAATACATAATAACACAAATAATAATGAGTAAGTATGTTATTATGCTCTATTTTGTTATTTATCATATAAATATATTACCCAGTGTTAATATCTGTTACTTTTATCAATGTACAAAAATATAATTTTTTTAGGGGAATTCTGGGGGGAGCCCCGTTGGCTCCCCGGAGATATCCAGGCTGATTTTGCTAATATTAGACTTTGGCATCAGTCAGTGTGAATGGAGTTCTTTGGCCTACCAGGGACCACGAGCCAGAACCTGGCCCCCTCAGAGAGGCATGAGGAGCAATGACCTATAGAAACCCCCGTGTGGTTGGAAGCATTCTGTGTCTGCCATCGACCAGGTCAGGCACCCAGAAAGGTAAGCGTCCCTAAACAAACTCCTATTTTGGTTAAGAAATTGTTACTGAGAGCCGAACTAGTGGACAGAACTACCCAAACAAAAAACCGAGCAAAGGAGCAAACACGTTGCTGCGCCGCCGTCTGCGGCAGCTCCCTCCTTCCCTGGAGGGGGAAGGGGGAGCACCAGACACCTCGCGCTGGCTACCCACAACCCCTGTTCTGAGGCTGGATATTAAAAACACGGGAAAACCGCTGACCGGAGGGAGGGAGGGTTGCCGGAGAGCCTCCAGGTCTTATCCCGAAAATGGCATTTCATTACATCCAACGTTGATTTTCTGGAGGGAGCCCTGTCAGCTCCCTGGAGCTATTTACCAAAAGACAAGAACAAGAGGGGTCTTACCCAAGAGGCGGTTGTTGCTCGCTCCTTAAAGTGAAGCCGAGACAACTGGCTGCAACCGCCGATCCAAAGCGACACAGGCCCGATGAGGCCCGGGAACATTAACTAGGTAACATGCAGCCAGGACCCTGTTCGACCGCCAAAAACCCCGCGCCCAAATGTCAGCCCAAGACGCATTGCCCCTATGGCAGCAAGAGCAGCAACGTTGGGGCACGAGGATAGACCACAGGCTGGCTGGACCGAATAACCCTGTGGACGACCTGAGAGACCCACACCCTGAACAGGGAAGAAGGAAAACCGGATCAACCCAAAGCGCGTCCCCGGACACGGAAACCGTGGCGCGCAAATAACGGCGGAGAGTCACAACCGGACACCACACATGATGCACCCCCAGCCTGACTAACCAAGAATCAACAACCGAAGGATCCCTTCAGAAAGAAGCCATCTCATTTTTCGCCAGAAAAGGAGGAGATGGCTGCAAGTGAACAAACCTGTCACAAAGATCAAAAGAGCAGATACCCAACAAAACGCTGATGTAATTTTCACAGATTTTGCAAAAGCTTTTGATAAATGTGACCATGGTGTTATTGCACATAAAATGCGTTCGAAAGGAATTACTGGTAAAATAGGCAGATGTATCTACAATTTCCTGACCAACAGAACCCAATGTGTAATAGTCAACAAAATAAAATCCAGGCCATCAACCGTGAAGAGCTCAGTCCCCAGGGTACTGTGCTTGCTCCAGTACTTTTTCTCATCCTCATATAGGACATAGACAAGAACACAACCTATAGCACTGTATCATCCTTTGCAGATGACACTAGGATCTTTATGAGAGTAGGCAACATAGAGGACACAGCAAACCTCCAGTCAGATGTAGATCAGGTCTTTCTATCGGCTACAGAAAATAATATGGTGTTTAACGAAGATAAGTTCCAGCTCATGTGCTATGGGAAAAATGAAAATATAAAAACGGAAACCACGTACAAAACTCAGGCAAATCATAACATAGAACGAAAAGGCAATGTAAAGGATCTGGGTGTACTCATGTCGGAAGACCTTACCTTTAAAGAACACAATAAAGTAGCCATCACAACTGCAAGAAAAATGACAGGTTGGATAACAAGAACTTTTCACACTAGAGATGCTATACCGATGATACTTTTCAAAAGGCTTGTGCTCTCTTAGAGTGGAGTACTGCTGCACAATGACAGCCCCTTTCTAAGCTGGAGAAATTGCTGACCTGGAGAGCGTGCAGAGATCCTTTACTGCTAGAATTCACTCAGTAAAACATCTAAACTATTGGGACCGACTAAAGAGCCTAAAACTGTACTCCCTTGAGCGCAGGCGGGAGAGGTACATAATAATTTACACGTGGAAAATATTAGAGGGGCTGGTCCCAAACCTGCACAAAGAAATATCATCACATGTGACCAGAAGACATGGCAGGATGCGCAGAATACCCCAGTTGAAAAGCAGAGGTGCAACAGGTACTCTGAGAGAGAACTCTATCAACATCAGAGGCCCGGGACTGTTCAACACGCTTCCACTACACATAAGGGGCATAACTGGCCGACCCCTCACAGTGTTCAAGAGAGAACTGGATAAGCACCTCCAAAGGATACCTGATCAACCAGGCTGTGACTCATACGTCAGGCTGCGAGCAGCCGCGTCCAACAGCCTGGTTGATCAGTCCGGCAACCAGAAGGCCTGGTCGACGACCGGGCCGCGGGGACGCTAAGCCCCGGAAGCACCTCAAGGTAACCTCAAGGTAACCCCTGCACTGAAGGAGAGCATGAAGCTCCCTGACCCGACTCCCCAGAGGCCAGTGCCAACAGGAATAATAGCCTTAGAAAAACAATTCTGAACCAAAGGGGCCACAGCAAACCAAGGAGAAGAGAGAAAAGAAAGCACCCGATCCAAGGACCAGGATGGCTCAAGCAACGCATGAGGAGGCCGGTGGTGAAACAGTACACGAGACAGCTTGCGAAACGGCGCTGAAGTAACGTCAATACTGAAAAAGCTGTAGCGGCTCCACCAGCGCCGCACGATTTGAGGCGACAGTATTAGGCATAACGGTCTTGAAACAATACTGTCATAACATGACAGTCTTGAAACAATACTGTCATAACATGACAGTCTTGAAACAACCACGAGAAAAAGGACAAGACGACCTCAGGTTGCTTCAGGTGACTCGTCTGCCGCGTTCTAGAGGTTTGGCTCTCCTGGCTGTTCACGTTCGGGGGATTTCCAATGTCCTGGCGTACGGCCTTTCCTGGTTTATTTCCCTGTCCACGGAATGAATGGTCGACGCCGACTCGTTCTGTTGGCTCTGCCGGATGATTGGGTCTCTGAAAGTGGATCTCTCTGCGTCGATGTGATCAAGGCGTTTCCCGGTATATGCGGCGCCCTTTCCTGACTGTGAGACCTTCAGGGTCGATGCCTTCAGGCAGGACTGGTTGAGGTGGGGTTACCTGTACCTCTTTCCCCCGGTTCAGCTGTTGCTCCAAGTCCTGGCTCGCCTGGAGGGGAGCCAGGGGAGAGTAATCCTCTTGGTTCCTTGGTGGCTGACCCAGCCTTGGTTTCAGGCGCTTCTTGCTTGGTGTCCCAACCCGAGGGTCTTCCCGGGGCTCCACCTCTTTCAGGAGATCAGTCCTGCTTGTTATGAGGCTGGTTCGCTCTTCTCCTCAAGTCTTCATATCTGGTCTTTCTTACTCGAGTCTATCACCCCATTTGTATAGGGTGCAGGTGGCTTTGTTATTGGTCTCCCATCTGTGTGCCTCGTCTCGGTGGCAGTATGAGGTTTCCTGGTGGTCCTTCTGGTTTTTCCTGTCACTGCGTAGGTGTACTTCGATCTCTAATAGGGTTGTCTTGTCCTTCCTGTCATGGTTGTTTCACGACTGTCATCTTATGCCAAATACTGTCGCCTTCTATCGTGCGGCGCTGGCGGAGCTGCTCCAGTGTGCATTCAGTACTGTATTGATGTTACGTCTGCTCCGTTCTGCAAGTTGTCTCGTGCATTATTTCACCTCCGGCCTGCTCATGCGTCGCCCAAGCCCTCCTGGTCCTTGGACCGGGTGCTTTCTTTCCTCTCTTCTCCTCGGTTTGTTTTGGGCCACTTTGGTTCAGGATTGTTTTTCCAGGGCTCTTTTTCCTGTTGGCGTTGGCCTCTGGGGGTCGGGTCTGGGAGCTTCATGCTCTCCTCCGACGCAGGGGTTTCTGCTCTTTTTGGTTCTGGTGGTAGGTTTGTTCGGTTGCAGCCGTCTCTGTCTTTTCTGACGAAGAATGAGACTGCTGCTTTCCGGAGGGATTCTTGAGTTGTTGATGCTTGGATGGTCAGGCCAGGGGTGCATCATGTCTTATGTCTGGTTGCAGCTCTCCGCCATTATTTGAGCGCCACAGCTTCGGTGGCCAGGGATGCACTTTGAGTTGATCCGATTTCCCTTCTTCCCTGTTCCCAGGCTCGGGTCTCCCAGGTCGTCCGCAGGATTATTAAGGCTAGCTAGCCTGCGGTCTATCCTCATGCCCATGACGTGCGTAAGTTTGCTGTTTTGGCTGCCGTCTTGGGTAGACATTTGGAGGTCGAACAGGGTCCTGGCCACTCGCTACCTTGTTAGTGTCCCTGGTCCTCGTAGGGTCTGCGTTGCATTGGGTCAGCAATTGCAACCAGTTGTCTCTGCTTCGCGTTGAGGAGTGAGGTGTGACCAATGCCCGGGTAAGTCCCTGTTTTCTGGGGGGAGCCCCGTCGGCTCCCCGGAGCTTTACCGGCTGATATGCTAATGTCAGACTTTGGCATCAGTCATGTGTATGGAGTTCTAGGGCCTACCGGGGACCACGAGCCAGAACCTGGCCCCCTCAGAGAGGCAAGGGGAGCAATGGCCTATAGAAACCCCCGTGTGGTTGGAAGCATTCTATGTCTGCCATCGACCGGGTCAAGCATCCAGAAAGGTAAGCATTCCAAAACAAACCCCTATTCTGGTGAAAATTGCTACCTAAGCCGAACTAGTGAATAGAACTCTTCAACAGAAAACACGGAAACTAGTATGACGTCATACGTCACCGCGCCGCTGTCTGCGCAGCTCCCCCCTCCCCGGGAGGGGGAAGGGGGAGCCCCAGACCTCCCACGCCGGCTATCCACCCATCAGTTCTTCGGCTGATGCTATAGGCACTGGTTATGTGCTCCGGCTCCAGTGGTTGTTTCAGCACTGTACCTAGAGTGTGGTGTCTGTTTTCTAGGTGGTGCGTGAGCCGGGTGTGATTCTTCAGTACTCGGGCTGCATGCGCCTAGGGTTCCCTTCCCTAGGTGCCCTGTAAGTACTGCCCTTGGGGCTTGGGGCCACCTTCCACAAGTTCCTTGGGTCCTGCCCCTGCTTGGCCGTTTACCGCTTGGTTTTCGGCCGCTCTTTGTGTGCTCGGGTGTTCTGTCTCCCTTGTTCGCCTTAGAGTAAGGGGCAGTGTTTGCACTGGTGGGGCGCGGGGTACTGTGCAGCTTGTCTTTACCAATCATAGCGGCCGGCTCTGTTCCGCTTGGGTACGCTGTCCTCTTGCGGGGTTTTCTTTTTCTTTTGTTTATATACCTGGTGGGGGGGTCTGCCTTCGTTCTTGCCCCTTGTGTCCCTTGTGTTCTGAGTATTTCTGGTGGTACCCCCTGCTAGGTCCCCGTGAGTGTACACGTCCCGGGGGTTCAGCTCTTAGAAAGTTGTTTGGTAGCTTGGGTGCCGGTTAGCAGTACCCTGCCTGGGATTACCTGAGCGCGAGTCCTCTTAAAGTAAACGCTCGGGACCCTGGGAAACCCCTGGGGGCGCGCGGGTCCGATGGATGTGACCCCAGAGCCCCCCCCTTGCTTCCAGCGAGTTTGAGGGTTGCTCTCACCTTTTGTCTCTGGGTGACTCTCTGTTTTGCCTCCGTCTGCTGCCTGTGGGGTCGGTGACACCTTCGACCCGGTGTCCTGCGAGTTTGGTTGCTCGTTGTGGCTCGGTTACCCAGTTGTGCTAACAAAGCGGGTGCGGGCAGCAGGGGCGTTGCACTTGAGCCTTGGTGGTGGCAACGTTCTCGTGGTTTCCTCCCCGGGAGCCCCGGGGCTGCCCCGTTGTATTTCGTTTTGGGACTTGGGGGTGTTGGTTGCTTCGGTTCCATCCACGCCCCCTTGTCTTTCCCCTGGTTCACCCTTCCTGCCTGCATCCGGTTCCTTACCGTCTGTAGGTTCAGGGCGGGGTGTTTGGTGGTGTTGAGACTCGGGCAGTCTCGGGGAATTCCCCTTCCGGGGTAGTGACGGGGGCATTTGGGCCTGTTCCTCCAGCCGTGTTGTATGAGTCTGCCAGTGGGCTCCCTTCCTTAGTGTTTTCACGGCTGCCCCGGTTTTCTGGTACGGCCGGGGCTTTGGGGGAACGGCTCGGCCCCGGGGCCTGTCGTGTAGGTTCCCGGGGCTGGGGAGGGGCTGACTTGGGGGGGCCTTGGCCCCGTTAGACCCCGTGGGGGGTTTTATCCCCCTCTAGGCGGGGCTTGTGGTTACGCGGAGTGGGGTCTTTCCTCCCCACTCGCCGTACGTGCTGTTGGAAGTCGGCCCCTCCCCGGGCTCGGTTCCTTGGCCTTTGAGTCGGTTGGTTCCGTCCTGTGGGTGGATGTTTCCTCCCCCGCTTTTTGGGACGGTGTTTTTGTCATGTTTCCCCGTTCGATGGGGTTCTGCGTGACTTTTGATCTCGGGTGCGCCTGCGCCTTCGTGTGCCTTTGGGACTAGTGTTGGCTTCTGTGTTCTCGAGGGTACGGGAAGGTTTTTCGCTACTTCCCGCATTATTGGAACGTCTGTCGGCTCCTAGTACTTGTCGCCCTGTTGGGCTACTTGTCGCCCTGTTGGGCTACTTGTCGCCCTGTTGGGCTACTTGTCGCCCTGTTGGGCTACTTGTCGCCCGGTTGGGCTACTTGTCGCCCGTTTGGGCTACTTGTCGCCCGTTTGGGTTCCCCTTTTTTTGGGCTCTTTGCTTCTTTGGCCGGTTTTATTGTTCCTGCTTCCTCTTTTGGTTCTTTTTCTCGTGCAATAGTCCTGGCTGGCGCCTTCCCGCAGGGAGGGTGTGCGGTTCGGCCAGCGTGTTATGCGCATGCGCCGTGGAGTTTGTTTTGGTCTGGGCGATGGTTCAGTGCTGGGGTTTTGCGCCCTTTTTTGCTACAGTGCTTCGCCTCTCGTTCTTCTCCCTGGCTGCGGTATGTGCCCCTTTGCGCCAGGGGTGTCCTGGTTCCCAGTTGTGGGGAGGACACCGCGGTTTTCTGTGTCATGGGTGTGGACCGCCTCCTTCGCCTCTCCCTGTTCTCCTGCGGGTCCGGCTCTGGCGTCTTCACCTGGCGGTGCTCCCAAGTTCTTCTGGGCACGGTTGAGTCGTGTCAAGTTCGAGCCACCATTCGCCAGGTGAGTTCCTGCGGTCTGGCGTCTTTTGGCCGGGCGCTGGATGCGGCGGTGTTCATATACCTGTCTTTATTTAGGTATAATTTTGTACGACTGAGACCGTTCGCACACCAGTGACTGTCCCTTTATCACCCCTTCCTGTCCCCCTCATGTGCATGTCCAACCCATGCTGGAGTCATTCAGGGGACCCTCCTTTTTTTTAATGTTGTGAGGTGTGGGGGTTGTAGGGTTGGTTCTGTACTCACCTGGTGAGGCTCCTGGCTGTGCTTGCAGGATTTGAGCTCTGGCTCTTGGGTCCCGCCTATCTGGTAGAACTTGCGGGATAGTACCAGTGGAGTGCAGTGGTGCTATTGGCACTTTTGGGGAACGCTGTATTACCATCAGTGGTCTGTGCTTGTTACACGACCTACTTGCGAGCATAAGCCTTCTTGCTGGTTCGTCCGTGGACTTCCAGGGCGCACTGGCCTGTTTTCGTATGGCAGTTCCGGCCCGTCCTGGTTGTGGGGGTATGTGGGCCGGTGGACTGCTCCTAGCGGCTGCCTGGTGGGCCATCCTCTGGCCGGTCTGGCCTGACCTTGGGCCGGGCTTGAGGTGTAAAAGAGCTCCCAGTACCTCATCCAGCAGGTATCGAGCGGGGTTTCTCCGCCGTCGGTCGCCTGGTGCAGGTTTCTGGGCCTGCAGGGTTTTGTCGTGTCTCCGTTGGCCCTGTCTGGGGTCTGCCTGCTCCGTTCTCTGCCTTTGCAGAGGGGAGTTGCTATTTACATGTTGCATGTTGCAGTGGTGCCTGTTGCTGCTGCTGCTGCACGTGAGCATTGGTACCGTGTTTCACGGTGGCGTGTCCTTGTTCCTGTGTCCGGTTGTGGAGTGGCGCTTTGCTGCCGTTTTGTGCCTGGGGATTGCGTGGGGTTTTTGTCCCTGCCTGATTGTCCACCCCTGGTTGTTCTCCTGGTTTTTTTTTTTTTTTTTTTTGTGCTTCTGCTCTTTCTTCCTGCCTCTTCTGCAGCAGGAATGTTCTGCGTGTGTTCTTAGGCGTTGGTCAGCCTGTGTCCTGTGATGTGCTTCTTTGTCTCGGTCTGTTGCAGTTGTTCGTGCCCCTTGGTTCGGGTCCTGTTCTGGCGGCGACCCTTCCGCCTTCTTTGGTTTTCCTAGCTTGCCCTGCCGGTTGTTGTTGTTTTATTTTTTTGGGGGGGGGGGGTCTTGCGATGTCTGGCGTCGGACCCGTCGTTTCTGAACTCCTGGCGGGCTTGCATGCTTCGGAGTTTTTCTGTTCGGCAGACGTTCCATCTCCTTGTGCCGCCTGGGTTTCGGTGGTCGCGCCCGAGATCTTCTCGCGGCTCCGCCTTTTTCCTGGGCTCGGGGGGGCCTTGTCGGGGCTGCTTATGTTCTGCCTCGTGGTCTCGCCTCCGGTTGGTGGTCGGGTGGCTTCGTGGTAGGTGTCCCACCTGCGTGCTTCTTGGCGGCAGTATGGGGTATTTTGGCGGTCCTTCCTTTTCCTGTCCCTTCTTCGGTGGGTCCTTCTTGTTGGCTTGGTTTACTCTCGGCTTGGTTTTCTAGTGGGGGTTGGGGGCCGTCGTCTTGCCACATACTGTCGCCTCTTTTCGTGCGGCGCAGGCGGAGCCGCTTCAGCTTGCTTTCGGTCTTGGTGTTGCTTCTGCACCGTTAGTCAGCTGTCTTGTGCGTCATTTCACCTCCGGCCTGTTCGTGCGCCGCTTGCACCATCCTGGTCTCTGGTCAGCGTGCTCTGTCTTCTCCTCGGTTGGTAGTGTCCCTTCGGTTCCGGTGTGTTTTTTCGTCGGCTCTTTCCTTTGGGCCTTTGCCTCTGGGGGTCGGTTCGCTGTGTTTTCTTGCTCCTTCGGTTTTAGCGTTTTGGTTGTTTGATGGCAGCAGTCTCCATCTTTTCTGGCGCGGGGTGGGGCTGCTGCATTCTGGAGGGGTCCAGGGTTTGTTGGTGCTTTGTTAGTCGGGCCGGGGGTGTGTCGTTTTTGTGTTCAGTGGCGGCCCTCTGCTGTTGTTTGCGTGCCACGGCGTTTGGGTCCGGAGCGCGTTTTGCGTTCCGGTTCTGTTCTTCCCGATTCGCGGGTGATGGTGTCCCGGGTGGTCAGCCGTGTTCTTGCGGCTAAGCTGCCTGTGTTCTTCCCTCATGCCTGTGGCGTTCGTGGCTTCGCTGCTCTCGCTGCCGTCTGGGCGACGTGGCCTTGCAGTCTTTCGGGCATGGATTTTTGGTGTTCGTGCAGGGGCCTTGCTGCTCGTGGTTCTCGTGTTGTTCCCGGGATTTTCGGGGCTGTGGCGCCTTGGGTTGGCGTTTGCTGCCGGTTGTCTCGCCTCCTTGGGGGGTGCGTGGTGTCCGCCTCCCGGTTTTGTCCCTTTGACCTTCCTCTGTGGGTAGTTAGCTCCGGGGAGCCGACGGGGCTCCCCCCAGAAAACCAGCGTTGAATGTAATGAAACGCCATTTTCTGGGTGAGACCCGGAGGCTCCCCGGCAACCCTCCCTCCCTCCGGTCGGCGTTTTTCGCGTGTTTTGACATCCAGCCTCAGAACTGATGGGTGGATAGCCGGCGTGGGAGGTCTGGGGCTCCCCCTTCCCCCTCCCGGGGAGGGGGGAGCTGCGCAGACAGCGGCGCGGTGACGTATGACGTCATACTAGTTTCCGTGTTTTCTGTTGAAGAGTTCTATTCACTAGTTCGGCTTAGGTAGCAATTTTCACCAGAATAGGGGTTTGTTTTGGAATGCTTACCTTTCTGGATGCTTGACCCGGTCGATGGCAGACATAGAATGCTTCCAACCACACGGGGGTTTCTATAGGCCATTGCTCCCCTTGCCTCTCTGAGGGGGCCAGGTTCTGGCTCGTGGTCCCCGGTAGGCCCTAGAACTCCATACACATGACTGATGCCAAAGTCTGACATTAGCATATCAGCCGGTAAAGCTCCGGGGAGCCTCCGGGTCTCACCCAGAAAATGGCGTTTCATTACATTCAACGCTGGTTTTTTCTTGTCTTTAGGTAGTTGGCTCCGGGGAGCTGACAAAGCTCCCTCTAGAAAACCAGGGTTGAATGTAATGAAACCCCATTTTCTGGGCGAGTCCTCGGGGCTTCCCAGCATCCCTTCCTCCCTCCCTCTGGTTAGCTGTGTTTTCGCGTATTTTGATATCCAGCCTAAGAACTGAAGGATGGATTGCCGGCGTGGGGGGTTTGGGCTTCCCCTTCCCCCTCCTGGGGAAGGGGGATTTGCACAGACAGCGGCGCGCGACATGATGAGGTCATGTTCGTTTGCTAATTTTCATTTGGGGGGTTCTGTCCACTCGTTCAGCTTTCAATAGCAATAGTTTCACCAGAATAAGGGTTTGTTTTGGGATGCCTACCTATGTCTGGGTGCATTCTATGTCTGCAATGGCAGACATAGAATGCTCCCAACCACACGGGGGTTTCCATAGGCCATTGCTTCCTCGTGTGTTTGCACTGAGGTCCTGCAAAGAAAGCAGCTTTTGATTGCACTCATAACTATTTTATTTTTAATTTTCAGAAGGAAGAAGCACAACTCACCACAGCGATCTTGAGGAAAGAGCTAAATGCTTGAGAGATTGATGCTTCACATTACACCTCTCCCAAGATTGTGAAGCAAATGAAGCATCAAATCTTATGGATTAGTAACACTTTAAGACTCATATTGTTCGCATGCTGTTAGGTCATCCAGAGGCCTTCAGTCATTGTCTATTAGCTTATGCAGAAATATGAGTGCAATTCATTCATATAATTATTGATGGGCATTAACAGTATTAATGCATATGTTTTAGGGAATCAAGGCAGCATTGTACTCTTTCTGATTCCCGTGTCAAACTGCACTTATTCGTAATGAGGAACTGTATGAAATTATTGTTACTTTAAGGAACTATAAGTACTGTACTGTAATATTAGGTGATGTTCAAGTATTTGTTATTACTCTAAATACCACATAGTTTTCATTCAAAGATATGTGTGTGGGAGTAAAATATTAATCCAGCTTTTCCATGTCTTTCTGTTTGATGTTGTCTCTCAGGTTGGCTGTCATGAAATTAATGTCACGTCATAAGTTTTAAGTTTAAGGAGAAATTTGTTGTGTAATCCTCTAGTAAAGGAGTGTTTCCATCAGTTTTATCTCAAGCAGGCTGGTGGTACTATATTTGTCACTTATCTTCCCCAAATGCCTCCCAAGGTCAAGGTTTCACTTTTAGTGCACTCGTGTCGCATTTCTTTAATATTTTGCTGAAGAAGTGTAAATGAAATCTTACGTCAGTTAACAGGAACATGTGGAAGACTGAGCCTGCTGGAATATTAATATGTGGGAGACTGGGCCTGCTGGCATATTAACAATACATGTAGGAGACTTAGCCTAAACATGCTAGAAACCATTTATACCCAATTCAATTCATTTTTAATGTTGTGTATTCCATGAGTACTGAAGATATGATAACATGTCTACCGTGGTTAGTGCTTGTTTGCAGTTAAGACCTCTTGGCCAGCCCCTCTGTCCACTTCTTTCATGGTTCTTAATAACAAATTCCAGAAACAAGTGTCTTTATCTGATGTTTCCCTGTTATATTTAAGAGGGAAACTTATTTAAGATTTTGTTTTAACATTAAAATGTAACTATTTAAAATGTTAACTGAGGGAATAAGTTATCAAACATTGCCTTTAAAGATATATTATTACAGTAAATTTGTTTGAACTGCAAGATATATTGTGGCTGATATCTCTGCTTAAGTATATTATTAATTTTGTACTTCTTATGCCTCGGCATTCGGATGTAAGTTAACTGGTAGTAGAGTTACAAGGATGGAATACTGGCCTTGATCACATTCAAGGTGCTTCTGAATGGTGCCCTCTAGTTTAAACGCAGCAATGTACTGTATGTGTAATGTATATTTCCGTGATATGATGGAGAATTGTATTTAGAGCAGGAATGTTGATGTAGCATTCATTCTCAAAACATGAACACTAGTTATTTTTTTTAAATAATGGAGTAATATTTCATTTTCAAAATTAGATGCAATTAGGCAAATATGTTTTGAGTGGAGTGTGAAAATTAGTTAAATAGTTGCAGTAAAAATTCAGGGATTATAGTAAGCATTTTCATGATGGGAGCCTCTCCCTGCCTCTACCCTAATATTGTTCATCACAAGATGAGGTGCAAGAATAGTCACTCAATTGTGTAACCAAAATACATTTTTGTTACTTTGCTGTATTACAAAGTGATGAGGTTGGTGTGTGAACGGTGCGTGTGCACTCTTCCATTCATGTCTTTCCATCCGTCCACGACTTCCATATTGATGCGTTAAGTGTTTGTGACGAGGCCCAACACAAGCTGTATGTATGGACATATAGAATGTATGATCAGGGAGTGTTTTGTGAAGATGGTCTATAATATGACAGTGTCTGTAAAAGTTAAGATGGAGACACCAGAAAGAAAAGGATAGGTTTTGAAAGAAAGGTGTTGGCAAGATATGGGTATTGACCTTAATATTGGTCATTAAGAATGGAAGCATTACATAAGAGTTAGTAGAGATGTAGTCCTTACCTGGCAGGTCAGCATGTGTGAACACTGAACAATAATTACTGCTCTACACACTGCAAGATCAACTCTCAAAAGAAAATCATCAAGCCACTATGGCTATATATTAGAGTTTATCTGTTAAAGACTATTGATTAAGGATAATAGCTTTCTCAAACTGATTTTGTATGTTATTTGATTTATAGCTACTATGATTTGTCTTAAAAAGAAGTGTTTGGAAATAAATGGTCAAGTTATTTTGAAAACTGGGGTATTCTACTTTGAGATGCATGACTGCAAATAGAACAATGTAATTTGGACAGTAAGGGAAAAAGTTTCTTTATAATCAAAATAACATTGACTTTCTCATCTTTAACAAGTTAAGACAGTAAAATTTTGTTAGGGTTCATTCATAGTGGTGTTGCCTCTGTCGACTTGCATTTTCCACTACAAAGGAAACAGTTCGTGCTTTTTCCGCTTCCTATAAATAAATTACTTATTCGGCGTTCTACCCGTCATTCGTAACGACATCCAAAACCATTTGAGAAATAGATGGTTAGCTGATATAAATAAATGATATACAGGTACTGTACCATCAAATGTGACCTATCGCAGATGTCTCCTTGCTACTAAAATCAGAGTTTTTAAATGTTTTTAAGTTATGTAACTTAGAAAAATTTAATTCTTATTGCCTGTCAGAATTGCATTGTCCTACTAACAGTTGTGCACTTTCTCATAGAATGTTTTGATTTTCAGAATGATTAGAAATTTTACTTTGCTTTTGTTCCTCAGAGTCATGTCCCTCGATATAATCCTTGTTGAATCTAATATCTTTGACAACTCTCGTCTTGTCATTTTGGTCTCATATTGACACCTTGAATGATGTTTAGAAACTTACAAATATTCTGCAACACACGGTACTAGGTGAGTACACGGTGCTAGATAATTGCTTGCTTTTCCATCATGTGTTGACAAGTTATTTATATATAGCTTGTGTGTAATTAGGCTTATGTAGATTTCCATTTTCTGTTTGGTTATATCGAACAAGAAAGGCCACAGGAATAAATAACTTTCGATGTTGGATAGTTAATTATTGGGGGTAGCTATCCTTGGTTGTTTACATAAAACATTAGCAATTATTTGGTAAAGATCTGTATGTGGGATGCTAGTTCACTTGAGGCAACACCTTTATGACTGCGTACCCAGCAAAGATGTACTTTATATATATATATCTCCTAAACAGTGAGATATACAACCAATGATAAAATTTCATTGTGCTGGGGAGGATGCTTTTTTACAATTAATGTTAAATTACAAAGCAGCATAAGTAGGATTATAGGCTGCACATATTTCTTTGTATTCTGGGGGTTATGTAACATAACAAAATGTAAAATAATGTTTGTAGGCTTATTTTTATGCAAGTTTATTTTGTGCTAAATATTTGTTTCAATATATCCTAATTACTGCCTTAGCGTCATTCTCTTTACATCTCTACAAAATTTATGAGATTGTTCATAATTATATTGCAACACCTGTATTTTTTGTTTGTATTCATGCAAGTGCAGTAAATACAAATAATTAGAGTATTTAGAAAGTAATTAATGCAATGATATGAGTATTTAGAAAGTAACTTGAGGGCTTTAGGGCCCCTCAAAGAGTAACTTTGAGGGCCCACTGTATGCCTTTATTCCAGATATGTTCCCTTGTTCTCCCTCTCATGTCATTCCAAAGTTCAGGAATTGGTTCCAAATTTATAAAAAGAATATTGGTTATAAAGCCTGTAAATTAAACATACTATCAGTTCGTAGCAAGAGAGAGAGATCCGCTTATCTGTATTGTCATAGAAATGAACACATCTTGCATTAATCAGTCCTTCTAATAAAAGACGTTTCTTATAGTATTAGAATATACGAATATTGACATTTATAATAATTACCAGTTCATTTAAGTAATGTGTATAATTTGTTCATGGAATCGATTATTGCACATGGAATTTTTTTATTGCACATTATTTTTTCATGGAATAAATTATTGTGAGTAAAGACAAATTTACTCACATGGTTACTGCTCATTAATAATCAAAATGTCATTGAAATTAAATTATCAAAACTGATAACATCATACATAATATAATTTGGCTTTAATGGTTTTAATTAGTTATTTTGTATTATTGTTAAGAAATTTTATCAGACTTAACATTTTTGGCGGTCACCACCTCTATTGCTGGTACTAGTACAGTATCAAGAAAAATTGTCAAATCCTAATCAACTCATGTAAGCTTCAACCCTAAATTAAAACAAAATTATTCCCAGTATCCTATCTTATTGATCAAAATCTGTTATAAAGTGCGGCACATCTATGGTACTTGCATATGACCATAGCTGTGCTAGCACAGACTTTTTCTTCACAAAGATAAGGTGAGCCATTAATACGAATGACTAAGAGTGCGAGGAACCGCACTTGGTTGCTGTAGACGGGGTTTTACAAATTATTAGTAATAAACATTTGGCCCCGTGGGACTTGGTGAGGAGGTAAGCTTGTGTATCCAGATATACCGAGTGTGTCCGATAATGTATCCCGGTGGCATCAATAATAGTAAACCAGTTTGTTAAAACATGTTCTTCATTCCTATTACAGTTTGTGTACAAGAAAATACTGTATTTACAAGCAATAATACAATAATTTGTCAAAAATAATGTCCAAAAAGCATTATCATTAAAATATGCACAATGCACATTTATGCCATAGATATAAAATGGACTTGAAATGAAGAAAACTATATATATATATATCTATTGTTGACATTTTCTAATTAAAAAACAGCTTGAATATACAATACAATTTTGCTGAAAATAGCATTTAATGTGAAAGTTCCACAGGTGCAGTGTTCTGTTCAAATGATGTTATATTATACGTAATTACATCTTGTAATGGCGTGCTAAATGATCTCGAGGAACTTCTGAATACTGTCTAGTGCAGGCTATGCTATATAGCCATCTTGGCTTAGTGTTTTCTTTTGAAAATGCTCAAGCAGCATTTTTTTGTGGCATATACACCAGTTCTCAGTTGGTTAACCTGAGCTGTTTATATATTGATGGATTAGGGAAAGTCGGCTGAGGCCACGAGTACAACAACTACAGTACTTTACTACCACAACTCACCAGCCTGACATCTCTCGTATAATATTATACTATATACAGTATACAAAATAACACTAATTAGTACATTTCATCTTGTAAAGTATTAATTTTTTAGGTTTCTGTTTATGATCATTGTGGATGGTGTGAGTCAAATTAGGCACCAGTGGATGTGGAGAGGAAATGAGTGGCGAGTGCATGGAAACGTTGTCGCCCTTGGCTAGGTTAGCCTCGACAAGCCAGCCAATTGAGGATTTCCTGTCCCCCAGCAAGGACAATTTTTTGTTTTTAATTATTGATACGCTATATCCATGGCGTATATTATTTTCTCAGAATAATGTAGTAATGTATGTATCTTTTTATTATATAGCATCAGTGGTGTTGACAATCACAAGAGTAATGAGGTTAAAGGCCACAGATAATGTGCTGTTTAAAAGTAAACCGATGAGATTTTCATTTTCTTCACCCTACACGTTTTCCAACAGTATGTCAGTTTAGAGCCATATTGTAATTCTTGTATTTTGATTTATAATGTGTATTATTGAGAAATAACTGATAAATTTTGCTAATGGAAATTGATGCATATGGTAATAAATATCCAATAAAGTATTATGAGAATTGTAGATTCTCTCAAGTGACTTGTAACAAATAATGTGTAGGGTATCGTAGCATGTTGAAAACATTGCTACTTTTCCTTCCAGAAAGTACAGGCAGCATCTTAATGGCAAAATATGTATTTTAAAGCACAAGGATACAAATGTATTAGTATATGTTGTAATACTAATAATGAAAAAGAAATCTCATGTTTGTCGTCACATTTATTTCCATTATCCAATTCATTTAAAACATTATAATTTTGTTAAAGACTGCCTGCCTGCCTATTTTTTTTTTTTTTTTATCATTATTCTGTGACCTCAAAAACTGATATTGTAACAGTATGGAGAGTTTCCAATGTATTCCTAAACCCCTTTTTCACCAACGAATTGTGCTCGGTTAATATAGTTTTTATTGAAAGTAGGCTTAAGGCTGTAACCCAGCAAAGTACAGTACTATGAATTAAAGTATTATAATTAAGATTTAAGAGTGGACAGTGAATAAAAAATGGATTAGTTTGTAGATGTCAGATGAGAATTGTTTACTGCATATGAATGCATAAGTACAGTACAGCAAATTGTCATGCTTGCAGTAATGAGCTGATCTGCAGTTATTTTACATGTTGAAATAACACTGTGATTATTAGGTTAGATTGCAAAAATATTTGTACCGGCATATTGGAAGAATTTTGTGCACCATGGATTTGATACGCCTATTTATGAGTACAGTACAGTACTCACAAATACATATTTACTGTAAGTTATTCACATACTGGAGGTCAGTCATAATTTATTTCAGGTGTTCTCTCTGGTGGATGTTCTCGGTAGAATTATGTAATTAAATAATTACTGCTACTAATAACACACAACTTCAATATCCTCAGAGCCAGATAGCATTTTGTACTTTTTGCATGTAATTGGAAAATTAATAAAGATGATTTAAAACATCTTATTTTATCCTGCTTAGAAAAATATTAATAATAATAGTATTGTTAATTTCTTTCCTGTCATGTAGCTTTTGAGTCTTGTCTGATGTGATGTTGACATGTTATATTTTTGTATCATATCTTGAATTAAAGTATGAAAGCCCTTTAACTGGGAACATTGTGATGAAAGTATAAAACAGAGTGGCACATCAAGGCAATTGGTTACCTTTTGTGTTTTTTTTTACTTAAACTAAGATTATCTGATTGTCATCTTACATTCACTTTATGACTAATGCAAGAACTTTTTTTTTTAAGCTAGCTGCATCTGACTTTACCAAAGTACAAAACTAGAGTTGATTACTGTACACATAACTACCTACTGTCTAGACTGAGTTTCTATAGGGTATTTGCTGGCAACATCCTTGAAACCCTAAAAATAACTTCAAAGATTGGTAATAAAGCAGTCTTAATAATAAATTATCTGACAAGACTAACAATGCACAACATTAAAATATTAAAGTGTAGAAAATAAACTTACAAAATGCACATCAAAATGTTACACAATTCTGGAATGGAATGTTTATTTCCACGGAAGTGTGGATGGCAATTTATATGACGTGGACATGGGTCAGTAATTTCTCTGGGCTTCAGTAGTAGTCAGGGAAAGTAAAAAATTCCAGTTTGGCAGCAGGATGCTGCTTCTGAAAACTTTCATTTTAAGACTGCTCATAGCAGGGTTGATAGTGCTACGGCCTCACACACGTGGGGTCCACGGTTCGTTACCCATACAGTTCAGGTGAAGGGAACGTGCCTATCACTAACTCTAGGTAGAGTGTTGATTTTATCATCAGCAGCATTCTGGTCACTAAATCATCAAAATGAATCCTTTTGCACAAGTTTATTTTCTAGAGCATGAGGTCCTTTCATGATGAACAGATGCACCAAACAATGGCAGAGTGCAGTGGATGCCTGGTTCATGTTGTGAACATTACAAACAGCAGTGTTCACCGATTTCTGAATATTGTACATAGCCTGTCTCAGTCAGGATCTTCTAGGATACTTCCATCACAAAAAAAGAAGACACAGTGGAACCTCGATTTTAGAATGCCCCTACTTACAAATTTTTTGAGTTATGACCCCAATTTTGTTGGATAATTTGACTCTACTCATGACCTTGGCTTCTCTTTGCGACTGTTGATACACGTATGGGTCGACCGAGCGCGTGGTTCTTGGTGGCACGGGTGACCCCACCTCAGTTTACTAGAGCCGCCCGCTTTGTGACGATCGCTCTTGTAAAGAATTTCATTGTTTTTGTGCTTTTTTGTTTTGTGAACATAAAAGTAATTATTATATATTATACAATGGGTCCCAAGAAAGTCAGTGGTGAGGTTCAGCCTAAGAAAACACATCAGGTTGACCATAGAGGAATACAGTCTGTTCCTCCTATCGACGCCGTCAGCGTCATGTTGGGGAGGCCTCATCCCTTCCCTGGGCGAGGAGGAATGATGCTGGGCATCATCCCTTTACCCCTTTGGGGTCACCATGACTGCTTACTGTGTGCCAGCAACCGGGTTTACCTCTCACAAGTGCCGTCACGTGCCTAGCGATGGTCCTTGCCCCAGCTATGGTCGTGTGCTTGCTGTCTGCTTATGCCTGTTCCCATATTGGACGGCTCCATTACAAAAGCAGGCTGTCTGCGCAGGATGACTTCTGCAGTCATCCTGCAGGCATAAGGCAGGGGGTCCTCACCCCAGCTACGGTTGTCCACTTGTGCCTGAGCTCCTAATGGAGCTCAGGATGGGTCCATTAGGAAAGCAGGATGGCCCTCACCTGTCTGATGCATAGGCCCCCTAGGCATCAGACAGGTGGGGAAGCATGTCTCCACACTTCCCACTTGGAGTCCTTTGGCCTCGTGCCCTCCTCCTCCCCTCCTTTGTACCTGTGTCTCTGTGTTTCCCGCTTGGTGTCTCTTTGTCCTACGCTCTTTGTGCCTTTTGTTCCTGCACTTCACTTTCGGTGTCCCTTGGCCCCGCACCCTTCCCTCACGGCTTGTAAGACACACTAGCTGTGATGTCTGGGCCTTCCTTTCAGGGCCAAAGACACTTTTGGGGGAAGGCCCTTGCTGCCGCTTCATCATAAGGCCCCTCCTGGGTTGTTGTTGTTATAGATTCAGCTACTCGGAAGTTCCAAGTAGCACGGGCTATGATGAGCCCGTAACTTACCTGGCACAGGAGCGGGGCAAGTAGCACGGGCTATGGTGAGCCTGTAGTGGACTTACCTGGCACAGGAGTGGTGCCCGCCTGGGACCTTGTTGGTGCCAAGGCAAGCTCAACACTACAGTTATGCCCCCACCCCCCCTCCTTCAATCGGGCTGTCCTCCATCGCAGGCCAGGCCTGGGCCATCAACGTGAGGACTCAAACCAGGGCCATCCTACAGGCATTCGATGCCTGCTAGCACATTCTGGCTGCCCTGCATGCCCTTGTCAGTAGGCGGCTGCAGGACTCCTCTACGGGCTTCGTCCCTTTACGGTGCGGGACAGTGGGCCTAAGGGCCATGCTGTGTGTCTGGCCCCTTCAAAACATGCATTCGGCCTTCGTGCCTGCATCTCTCGGGTTTCGTCTTGTCGGCCCACATGCCTTCTTTATTCAGGCTTTGCCCATCGGCATTCGTGCCTCTACATTCGGACTTTGTCTCTCGTTTGGGTGGACCTGTAAGGAATGGCGTGTCGGCCCCCATCCCTCCTGCATTGGGCTATGTTCCTTCCGGGAATGGACTAAATGGAGACAACCTCACAACACGCTTATAAGTGGTTGCGAGGGCAACACCGCCAAGCCTTACGGCATGGGAGGGGGAAGGTTCCCTCCCTCAAAGCTGTAATCAGCAGCTGTGGTAAGTATTCCCTGCACTACGGAATGGCAGTGACATTGTGTGGGCCAGTAAACACATGCATCATTCGGCCTACGTGCCTTATTTATTCAGCCTATGTGCCTTCTTCATTCAGCCTATGTGCCTTCTTCATTCGGCCTCCGTGCCTTTTACATTCGGGCTACGTCCCTTCTTCTTTCTGGCTTCACCCCTCCTTGGGTGGGCCCGTCAGAAAATGTGTACTCCATTGGGCTACACACACCCTCACATTCGGCACACGTTCTCCACTCCGGGCTTCGGCCCATCTTTGGCAGACACGCCTTACCCTTCTCAAGACTGCTCCGTCCTCCAGCGGGTCACTGCCACCTGGGATCGGACTACATGGAAATGAAACCCTGTCAAGTTTTGGGAGGGCGCGAGGGTGTGCACCTCCGTGCCTGTTCGACTTGCAGGTGTACCCTCCATCTAAGCTATTATTCAGCAGCTGAGGTAAGTTCCTACACTACGGGACGGATGTCATGCTGCCTTAAGCCTATGCGCCTGTCAGACCATGCAGTGAGCCCTTAATGAATGGCAGCCACTGCGTCTGTAGGAACATTTCAGCAGGGCCGAGACTTACCTGAATTACTGTATAATTCTTCCATCATACTTATTATGTTAGAATTAATACTTCTCAGTATGTTGTAAGTATAGTATAACTTGAGGTTATAATTAACATGATTAATAATTATGTTAATTGGTTTCTCGTTAGATAAACTGTACGTGTTGAGGGCCTTTTTGGCCTGCTGCCATTTATGGGGAAACATTTTTGAGTCTGGTGCAGTGCGGGAGCAGTGAGCACTTTAGTCCTCCCTGAAGGAGCCAGCTTTCTTTGGAGTAGACCCATTACATGCATTTCCTCCCTTCTTCCTGGTGTGGAGTGCAGGCAGTTCCACTTTCCCTTTGTAGAGCTTCCTTAGCCAAGCCCACTATGAGTAGTAGTCTTGGAGTCTGCCACTTGTTTTGGGCAAGCCTTAGAGGTGTACACACATACTTGCACTTGTGAGGATTGCACTTCGGCACATGGTCCTGCCTCTCAAGTGCCATTAAATAGTATCCAGTTTCCTAAGCCTTTGAACTCTCAATTTTTTCTGGGGGGAGCCCCGTCGGCTCCCCGGAGCTATCCCAGGCTGATATGCTAATGTCAGACTTTGGCATCAGTCATGTGTATGGAGTTCTTAGGCCTACCGGGGACCACGGCCAGAACCGGGCCCCCTCAGAGAGGCAAGGGGAGCAATGGCCTATAGAAGCCCCCGTGTAGTTGGAAGCATTCTATGTCTGCCATCGACCGGAACAGGCACCCAGAAAGGTAAGCGCCCCAAAACAAACCCCTATTCTGGTTAAAATTGCTACCTAATACCGAACTAGTGGATAGAACTCCCCAACCGAAAACAAGCAAATTAGTGTGACGTCACACACTGCCGCGCCGCTGTCTGCGCAGCTCCCCCCTCCCCGGGAGGGGGAAGGGGGAGCCCCAGACCCCCCGCGCCGGCTACCCACACCTCAGTTCTTGAGGCTGATGCTATAGGCGATGGTCGTGTGCTCTGGCTCCGGTGTCGCTACTGCACTGTGCTTTGAGTGTGGTGTTAGTTTTGTGGGTGCGAGAGCCAGGAGTTATCTTCAGTACTCGGGCTGCATGCGTCTAGGGCTGCCTTCCCTAGGTGCCCTGTAAGTACTGCCCTTGGGGCTTGGGGCCACCTTCCACAGGCTCCTCGGGGTCTGCCTCTGCTGGTCCGTTTTACCTTTCGGTTTTTCGGCCGCCTGTTGGGCTCTTGGGTGTTCTGTTCTCCCTTGTTACCGGCAGGTAAGAGGCAGTTTGCACTGGTAGGGGCGCAGGGTGCTGCTCAGCTTGTAATTCCCGACATCGCGGCCGGCTCTGTTCCTTGGGGTTCGCTGTCCTCTTGCGGGGTTTTGTTTTTCTTTTTGTTTTTGCCTGGTGGGGGGTTCTGTCATTTTATTCAGTTTGTTTTTGCCCTTCCACTGTTCTCCTCGGTGGCGCCCCCTGCTAGGTCCCCGTGAGTGTACACGTCCCTGGGGTTCAGCTTTAGAAGTTTGCTTGGTAGTTTTGGGCGCCGGTTTGCAGCACCCTGCCTGGGACTACCTGAGCGCGAGTCCTCTTAAAGTAAACGCTCAGGACCCTGGGAATCCCCTAGGGGGCGCGTGGGTCCGATGGATGTGACCCCGGGGTCCCCACTCGCTGTGTGCGAGTTTGAGGGTTGCTCGGTCCCCTTGTCTCAGGGTGACCCTCATTGTTTTTGCCTCTGCCACGCTGCCTGTTGGGTCGGTGATACTTTCGACCCTGAGTCCTGTGAGTGTTGTTGCTTGCTTGTGACTCAATTTACCCAATCCTCTGATGATTCTATTCGGGTACAGGCGGCACGTGCGTTGCAGTCTAGGTTTCGTCTGTTGCAACGCGCTCGGTTGGTTGCTTCCCCGGATGCCCCGGGGCTGCCCCGCTTTGCTTTTCGAGACCCGGACTTGGGGGTGGGGGTCGCTTCGATCCTGGTTCAGTCCGCACCTCCTCGTCCTTCCCCTTCTGTTCGTTCTGGTCCCCCGCCCCTGCTTCCGGCCCCGAAGCGTCTGAGGGTTTCGGGGTCGGAGCAGGGGTTACTTGATCTCGAGACTCGGGCAGCTTCGGGGGTTGCCCCTTCCGGGGGGGCGGCAGAGGCATTCGAGTCTTGTCTCCCGGCCGAAGCTTCAGGGTCTGACCAGTGGGCCCCCCTTCCTCCAGCTTTTCCGGCTGCTCCGTCCTTGTCTTGTGGGGTCGGGGCTTGGGGAGAGGACTCGGCCTCGGGTCCTGTGGTGACGGACCTCGAGGCTGGGGAGGGGCTGACTTGGGGGCCTTGGGCCCCGCTGGACCCCGCCTGGGTTTTTCTTCCCACTGAGCGGGGCTTATTGTTACAAGGAGTGGGGTTTTCTTTCCCCCCCTCTGCGTACGAGTTGGATTTGGTGTCGGCCCCTCCCCGGGTACGGTTCCGTGTTCCCCCGGGTACGTCGGTTCCGTCCTTCCGGAGGTTTTCGGCTTATCGCATCCAACCTGGTGTGGTGCGAGCGGCCTTTGCAGCTTACCTCCTGCGTGACCCGGATTATGCCTCGGAAATGGATCCGTCCACGTTCAGGTTTGGGACTTCGTTCCCTTTCTGGCTCCGTTACGAGGTTCCGGAGTCATCCTGGCTAGCAGACTGCCCCTTGTTTGGTCTGGATTCCTGGCATTCCTTCTGTCGTTCCCGCACGCTGGAGTGGCGGGAAGCTTCCACGGTGCTTCAGGTTTTCCTGGGGGGTGAACTTGAGTACCTGAATGAGTGCTTGTTTGCCCCTGCCCTTCCCCGCGATGTGGGCGTTATTCAGCTCCATGTGCAGGTTCCCTCCCTTTCGGCGGCGCTCGTGGCGGAGGACTTGCGCGCTCGGGGCCTTTTGTGTTCAGCCTTGCGGTTCTTTTCTCTCCTGGAGCTGTCTTCGGATTGGCTCGTGGAGGATGTGGGGACGCTTGGGTCCGTCCCGGGGTCCGGCACCTTGTCCTCGGCTGCGCGTTCGTCGGCTGCCTTGTTGAAGCTGTTCACGCCGATTTTGCGGGATGCGGTTTCCCTGTTCTATGCTTCCCGTCTCGCGTGTCGGCAGGCGGTGCTGGGTTCCTCCGTGGAATCTGCTTGGGCTCTGGCTCTTAGGCGTTCTTCACCTTTTTGTCCTCTCCTGTTTGGGGAGTCGGCCGTGGCGCAGTTTATTCAGGCTGCGTCGGCGGCTTGTCGTCCGATGTCGGACTTGTTGGTTTTCCGGGGGTCCCGGGGTGGGTCTTCCCGGAAAGGTCGTGCCAGGGCTCGGGGTTCCTCTCGTCGTGGTAGGCCTCTGGTGTCAGGTTTGGGGTTGGCTCCTCCTGCGGACCCTCCCTCGTCTGGTCGGCGCGGTGTTTGCGCTGTGCGGGGTTCTGGGTCTCGTAAGGGTCGCCGGCCCTTTCGCGGTTTGCCCCTTTGACGGGGCGATGGGGGGGCGGCTTGCGCTGTTCGCCCGCGCCTGGTCCCACGATTCGTGGGCCTTTCGGGTCGTGTCTCGCGGCCTGCGGTGGCGTTGGGTGGCCCCTCCCCCCTTTGGGGGGTCGGGGCTGGCGGGGCAGGCTTCTTCCCCTGCGCTCTGTCGAGTCGTCTTGGAGTGGGTACGCTTGGGCGTCGTCGAAACGACGTCGTCCCTCAGATGGGTTTCCCGTCTGTTTCCGGTTCCGAAACGGGACTGCGCGGACCTGCGGTTCATTCTGGACTTGTCCCGTCTGAACCCCTGGGTTCATTGCCCCTCCTTTCGGATGACTACGCTGTCTCAGGTTCGGCTCCTCTTGGAGCCGGGTGCTTGGATGGTGTCCCTGGACCTCCGGGACGCTTATTGGCATGTCCCGATTCATCCGCGGTTCAGGGACTGGCTCGGTTTTGTAGTGGGGCGTCTGAGTTACCGCTTTCGTTGTCTCCCGTTCGGGTTGAACCTGGCACCTCGCGTGTTCACACGCCTTACACGGGTTGTGGTGGCTCGTTTGCGTCTCCTAGGTGTTCGGGTGTTGGCTTACCTCGACGACTGGCTGGTTTGGGCTCCCAGCCAGTCCGCTTGCTTGCTAGCCAGGGATTTGGTTCTTTCCCAGCTCGCCGGGTTCGGGTTCTTGGTGAACTGGAGGAAGTCCCATCTGGTTCCCTCTCAGGTTCGGACTTGGCTGGGTCTCGTGTGGGACTCTCGGACCGCCTCCTTGTCTCTCCCTCCGGAGTCTCTCCTGCGGCTGCGGTCCCGCCTTCGTCTGTTTCTGGAGGGCCCTCGGGTCACCCGGCGGTTGCTCGAGGGGCTGTGCGGGAGCCTGAACTTCGCGATGGTGGTCTACCCGCCGGGTCGGGTTTGGCTTCGACGGCTGTTCTGGTTCCTTCGGGGTTCCCCCTTCCGCCTCTCTCGCGATCGCAGAGTTCGACCCCCGGGGGACTTGCGTCGGTTGCTGCGTCACCGGCTTCCTCTTCGGGTTTTTCGGGGTTCAGTGCCTTGGCGCCTACCCGAGCCCTCGCTCGATGTGTACACGGATGCGTCGTCTCTCGGCTGGGGTTTTGTGACCAGTGCTCACCAGGCCGGCCAGGGGCGTTGGGATCCGTCCTTCCGTCGAGCTCACAGTACGGTGCGGGAGTTCGCGGCGGTGTGGTTTGCTCTGGGGAGGATTCGGGTGGCCCGCGGATCGACGATTCGGCTCCATTCGGACTGCTCTCCGGTGGTTCATTGCCTGAACCGCGGGGGTTCGATGCGGTCCTTGTCTCTTTGGGGTTGGTCGCTTCGGGTGACTCGTCTGCTGAGTTCTCGGGGTTTGGCTCTCCTGGCAGTTCACGTACGGGGCGTGTCCAACGTCTTGGCCGACGCCCTGTCTCGCTTCGTTCCCCTCTCCACGGAGTGGACGGTCGACGACGAGTCCTTCCGTTGGCTTTGCCAGACGTTCGGGCGCCCCGAGGTGGACCTCTTCGCGTCGACGTGGTCGCGGCGTCTTCCCGTTTATGCGGCGCCCTTCCCCGATTGCGAGGCCGTCGGGGTCGATGCCTTTCGGCTCGACTGGTCGAGGTGGGGGTTCCTGTACCTCTTTCCCCCAGTTCGGCTGTTGCTCCAGGTCCTGACTCGCTTAGAGACTTACCAGGGGAGAGTTGTCCTTCTGGCCCCTTGGTGGCCGGCCCAGCCTTGGTTTCAGGCGCTGGTTGCTCGGTGTCCGAACCCGAGGGTTTTCCCGCGGCTCCGCCTCTTTCAGCAGATCGGGCCGGTACGTCACGTAGCTGGTTCGATCTTCTCCTCGAGTCTTCGCGTATGGTTTTTTTGACTCGAGTCTATCATCATCTCTATGGTGATCAGGTGGCCTCCTTGTTGGTGTCCCACCTGAGGGCTTCTTCTCGGCGGCAGTATGAAGTTTCCTGGCGGTCCTTCCGTTTCTTTTTGCGTCTTCGTCGTGTTAGCTCCTTGTCTGTTCGGGTGGTCTTGTCCTTCCTCTCGTGGTTGTTTCAGGACCGTCATCTTATGCCTAACACTGTCGCTTCGTATCGTGCGGCGCTGGCGGAGCCGCTTCAGCTTGCTTTCGGTATCGATGTTACGTCTGCGCCGTTTCGCAAGCTGTCTCGTGCATTGTTTCACCTCCGGCCTGCTCATGCGTCGCCTGAGCCGTCCTGGTCTTTGGACAGAGTGCTCGCTTTCCTTTCATCTCCTCGTTTCGTTGTGGCCCCTTCGGTCCAGGATTGTTTTTCCAAGGCACTTTTCTTGTTGGCTTTGGCCTCTGGGGGTCGGGTAGGGGAGCTTCATGCTCTCCTCCGGCGCAGGGGTTTCTGCTCTTTTGGTCGTGGTGATAGTTTTGTTCGTTTGCAGCCGTCTCCTTCTTTTCTGGCGAAGAATGAGACTGCTGCGTTCCGGAGGGGTCCATGGGTGGTTGATGCTTGGTTGGTCAGGCCGGGGGTGCATCATGTTTTGTGTCCGGTTGCGGCGCTTCGCCGTTATTTGCGCGCCACAGCTTCTGTGTCCGGGGACGCGCTGTGGGTTGATCCGGTTTCCCTTCTTCCCTGTTCGCGGGTTCGGGTCTCTCAGGTCGTCCGCAGGGTTATTAGGTCTAGCCAGCCTGCGGTCTATCCCCGTGCCCATGACGTTCGTAAGTTCGCGGCTCTTGCTGCCGTCTTTGGGAATATGTCTTGGTCTGATATTCGGGCGCGGGGATTTTGGCGGTCGAACAGGGTCCTGGCTGCTCGTTACCTTGTGAATGTCCCTGGCCCTCGTCGGGCCTGTGTTGCTTTGGGTCGGCGGTTGCAGCCAGTTGTCTCGGCTTCGAGTTGAGGGGTGAGCGACGACCGCCTCCCGGGTAAGTCCCTCTTTTTCTGTCTGTGGGTAGTTAGCTCCGGGGAGCCGACGGGGCTCCCCCCAGAAAACCAGCGTTGAATGTAATGAAACGCCATTTTCTGGGTGAGTCCCGGAGGCTCCCCGGCATCCCTCCCTCCCTCCGGTCGGCGGTTTTTCGCGTTTTTGACATCCAGCCTCAAGAACTGAGGTGTGGGTAGCCGGCGCGGGGGGTCTGGGGCTCCCCCTTCCCCCTCCCGGGGAGGGGGGAGCTGCGCAGACAGCGGCGCGGCAGTGTGTGACGTCACACTAATTTGCTTGTTTTCGGTTGGGGAGTTCTATCCACTAGTTCGGTATTAGGTAGCAATTTTAACCAGAATAGGGGTTTGTTTTGGGGCGCTTACCTTTCTGGGTGCCTGTTCCGGTCGATGGCAGACATAGAATGCTTCCAACTACACGGGGGCTTCTATAGGCCATTGCTCCCCTTGCCTCTCTGAGGGGGCCCGGTTCTGGCCGTGGTCCCCGGTAGGCCTAAGAACTCCATACACATGACTGATGCCAAAGTCTGACATTAGCATATCAGCCTGGGATAGCTCCGGGGAGCCTCCGGGACTCACCCAGAAAATGGCGTTTCATTACATTCAACGCTGGTTTTTTATCTTTTTAAATATGTTTGGAGTTGGCCTCTCCACTGTGTGTCTAATGCATTCCTTTTGTAGACTCCCCTGGCACAAAATTTTATTTTCTCTTGCTCGTATGGGTACTCGGTCCTATCTGTGTATCTTTGCTCGCACTCCCTCATGCTCCTAGTCTGCTTTGTCTACCCTATCATTTCCTCTGAGATTATTGTAGGCAGTGATCATGTCTCCCCTATCTCTCCCGTCTTCCTGTGATGTGATGGCTTAGTACTTATAGCCTTGCCTCGTACTCTTCCTCCAACCCTTCCTCGACTTAAGTCCATTACATCCAGCGATCGACCCCACATAAGCATTCATGAATTTTTACATGCTGTTCATTCAAAACGGGAATTTTCTCAAATATAAATTAATATTATATTAGCATATTGTGCATATATAGGCATAGGTTAAGTTAGTTTTTTTTTGTTCTGTTGGCGATTAATTGTATTTGTAGTATTCGAACGTCACCAGTTGTGAGTTGTGTGTAAACTGTTTTCATTCATAAACAGGGGGGGTTTGGCAGGTGCATGGAATCACTTTTGGGTTTTTGTTTGGAGGACGAGCCTTTTTCATCTCCACTCTGGGACTAGTCTGGTGCCTTCCTCTGAATCTTCTCTAAATTTGTCAGTATGGCCTGACTTCTTGCTCGGTAGTATGGTTATAGACAGATTGCTAGTGTTGCTAACACTTTCCCACAAGTCTTATAAGGGTTTTGTTGAAGTCCTCTGTGTATTAGTGTCCTTAGAATGATTAGCCATTCCAAGGTCTCCCGTTACTCTTCTCACTGGGCAGTTACATAGGCTAACTCTTCAATTCTACCTTCCTAGCAGAGGGCGAACAGCGGGACGTAGCTACTCAAAATGGAATCTGCTACAAATGCATTTATTGCGTTTGTGTCTGTCCTCAGTCATGGCCATGTTCAGTTGTGGGTTTGACTAGGACGTGGTACAAAAGGCAATGGGATCCCTCCTTCATGGCCTCTGTTTTCTTTAAAGCAGGTTCACTTATGTCCCATTATACAGTGCAGAAAATACCAAGTAGTAGTGCTAAATATGAACCATATTCACACATGAAAATTTCACCCTTTCTTACGCAAAACTTAAAATTTGAGGATGCACTTTGCAACAATGTGAAGTTCATTGAAGGTTCAAACAACCTCTAACACCATCCTTTACTAGATACCCACCTCTACCCAAATGCTCCTTACTAGGTACCCACCTCCACCCAAATGCTCCTTACTAGGTACCCACCTCCACCCAAATGCTCCTTACTAGGTACCCACCTCCACCCAAATGCTCCTTACTAGGTACCCACCTCCACCCAAATGCTCCTTACTAGGTACCCACCTCCATCCAAATGCTCCTTACTAGGTACCCACCTCCACCCAAATGCTCCTTACTAGGTACCCACCTCCACCCAAATACCCCTTAGTATGTACCCACCTCCACCCAAATACCCTTTACTAGGTACCCACCTCCACCCAAATACCCCTTACTATGTACCCACCTCCACCCAAATACCCCTTACTCTAGATATCCACCTCCACCCAAATGCTCCTTACTAGGTACCCACCTCCACCCAAATGCTCCTTACTAGATACCCATCTCCACCCAAATGCTCCTTACTAGATACCCATCTCCACCCAAATGCTCCTTACTAGATACCCATCTCCACCCAAATGCCCTTTACTAGGTACCCACCTCCAAATGTATTGAGTCATACTCTTTACATTTATAAGTAGCATTTGAACAGCCAAACACTTTCTTACAGGGCTGAGTTTTAGGCCAGTGGGCAACTGGTTACCTGCCAAATGCATGATAAGGCATTAGTCATTTCTCTACCTTATATTACTAAATGCCTATACTCTTACAATGGGTGGCAAAATGAATATATAATTACATGCAATAGGTTTCCTTACTGAAACTAATAGGTAAATCATTTACTTTACAATTAACCTGAGGTGTAAAACAGCATGGCCGTCGTCGCCATTAGGGCGGGGCTTATGTTCCTTATACTCATAAATATAATCACACTATTTCAATCTTACATTAGGAGGCTGAAACATACTTGGCATAAAACTCCCATCAATAAGCTATTACTATATGAATCCAGATTCCTGTTAACACATCTCTGGGTGAAGCAATTTCAAACATATTACTGGTACATTTCCATTTACCTCACTTCATCTGCAAGGTTAAGAACATAAGAACAAAGGCAACTGCAGAAGGCCTATTGGCCCATACGAGGCAGCTCCTATTTATAACCACCCAATCCCACTCATATACATGTCCAACCCATGCTTGAAACAATCGAGGGACCCCACCTCCACAATGTTACGCGGCAATTGGTTCCACAAATCAACAACCGTTACTGAACCAGTATTTACCCAAGTCTTTCCTAAATCTAAACTTATCCAATTTATACCCATTGTTTCATGTTCTGTCTTGTGTTGATACTTTTAATACCCTATTAATATCCCCTTTATGTCCATTCACCCACTTGTAAACCTCTATCATGTCACCCCTAACTCTTCGCCTTTCCAGTGAATGCAACTTAAGCTTTGTTAATCTTTCTTCATATGAAAGATTTCTAATTTGGGGAATTAACTTAGTCATCCTACACTGGACACGTTCAAGTGAATTTATATCCATTCTATAATATGGCGACCAAAACTGAACTGCAAAATCTAAATGGGGCCTAACTAGAGCAAGATATAGCTTGAGAACCACACCAGGTGTCTTGTTACTAACGCTGCGATTAATAAATCCAAGTGTCCGATTTGCCTTATTACGAACATTTATGCATTGATCCTTTTGTTTTAAATTCTTACTAATCATAACTCCCAGATCCCTTTCGCAATCCGACTTCGCAATCTCAACACCATCTAGCTCGTATCTTGTAACTCTATCATCATTACCTAACCTCAGAACTTTACATTTATCAGCATTAAACTGCATCTGCCAATCCTTTGACCATTTCAAAACCCTATCTAGATCAACTTGAAGTGATAGTGAGTCCTCCTCCGAATTAATTTCCCTACCGATTTTCGTATCATCGGCAAATTTGCAAATGTTGCTACTCAAACCTGAATCTAAATCATTTATATATATTATAAACAACAGAGGTCCAAGGACAGAGCCTTGAGGCACTCCACTTACAACATTTTCCCACTCTGACTTGACTCCATTTATACTAACTCTCTGTTTCCTTTGGTATAGCCATGCCCTAATCCAGTTTAATATAGCACCCCCAATACCATGAGCCTCTATCTTTTTAATCAGTCTTTCATGTGGCACTGTATCAAAAGCTTTGCTAAAGTCAAGGTACACAACATCACAATCCTTACCACTATCAACTGCCTCAACTATGCTAGAATAAAAAGATAACAAATTTGTTAAACATGAACGGCCATTTATAAAACCATGTTGCGACTCAATTATTAATTTATGTTTTTCAAGATGAAGACGAATTTTATTTGCTATTATTGATTCAAGTAACTTTCCCACAATAGACGTTAGGCTAATTGGTCGATAGTTAGACGCAAGTGATCTATCTCCTTTCTTAAAAACTGGTATCACATTAGCAACTTTCCAAAACTCTGGCACTCTGCCTGACTCTATTGATTTATTAAATATGGTTGACAGTGGGTCACAAAGCTCCTCTTTGCATTCTTTAAGCACCCTGGCAAACACTTCATCCGGCCCTGGGGATTTGTTTGGTTTGAGTTTTACTATTTGTTTAAGAACATCCTCCCTGGTAACTGCTAAACTCGTCAACCTGTCCTCGTCCCCACCCACATAGACTTGTTCGGCTGAAGGCATATTGTTAAGTTCCTCTTTAGTAAATACAGATACAAAATATTTATTAAAAATACTACTCATCTCTTCATCACTATCTGTTATTTGACCTGTCTCAGTTTTTAATGGACCTATCCTTTCCCTAGTTTTAGTACGATATAACTGAAAAAACCCTTTAGGATTTGTCTTTGCTTGCCCTGCTATGCGAACTTCATAGTTTCTTTTTGCTTTCCTTATCTCTTTTTTAACATTTCTAACCAGTTGTACGAATTCCTGTTCTAAAGTGACCTCCCCATTTTTAATCCTTTTGTACCAAGCTCTCTTTTTACCTATAAGGTTCTTCAAATTCTTTGTTATCCACTTTGGGTCATTAGTATTCGATCTATTCAATTTGTATGGTATACTACGTTCCTGTGCTTTGTTTAGAATATTCTTAAATAAGTTATATATTGAATCCACATCGAAATCCCCATTTACGTCACCTATCGCTGGGTTCATGTCTCGCTCCAAGACCGGCCCCCACCCCATACCCAAGACTTTCCAATCAATTTGACCCAAAGAATTTCTTAGGCTATTAAAATCAGCTTTTCGAAAATCTGGCACTTTAGCAGAATTTTCTCCTACAGGTCTATTCCATTCTATGCTAAATCTGATTTCCTTGTGATCACTGTTCCCTAGCTCACTCCCTATTTCGATGTCATTAATTTGTGTTTCCCTGTTAGTTAACACTAAATCTAAAATATTATTTTCCCGTGTTGGTTCGTTAATGTGTTGCGTAAGAAAGCAATCGTCAATTAATTCTAGAAAATCTTCTGCTTCACTATTCCTTGTTTTGTTCAACCAGTTTATTCCACTAAAATTAAAGTCACCCATGACGTAAATACTGTTAGATCTAGATGCCCTAGATATTTCATCCCATAGATGCTTTGCTTCCATTCTGTCTAAATTTGGTGGCCTATATATAACTCCTATTATAATATTATTTGCTTTTTCGTATAATTCTATCCAAATAGTTTCTGAGTGTGGCTCAGTTTTGATTCCCTCTTTGAGACTACATTTCAAATTGTCCCTAACATATATGGCTACTCCCCCTCCTCGTCTAATATATCTATATGTGTGAAATAGTTTAAATCCATTTATTTGATGTTCAGCTAATAGTTCTCTATTTTCTACATTCATCCACGTTTCGGTAAGTGCAATAATATCTATTTTTTCTGTGCAGACAAGAGCATTTAATTCGTTAATTTTATTTCTTAGACTTCTACTGTTAGTGTAATATACCCTAAGTGAATTGTTATTTTGAGGCCCTTCTCTTTCCCTGATCATTTTGCCAATTCCTTTCTCCCACAAACACATACTTTTATTATCTCCTTCCTCCAAATCAATTCCCATACCTCTATCTACATTCAGTTTAAATCCAAACAAACACCTGTAACCACTTCTTCCAACGAGTTCGCAACAGCAACAACCCCAGCTCTCGATAGATGCACCCCATCACGAGCATACATTTCATTTCTTCCATAGAAGTGTTCCCAGTTGTCTATGAAAGATATTGCATTTGATTTGCAATATCTTTCCAGCCGGCAATTGACACCAAGTGCCCTTGACATCCATTCATTTCCCACTCCCTTTCTTGGAAGAATGCCACATATGATCGGGATTCCTCCCTTGCTCCTAACTAATTCAATGGATGTCCTGAATCTCTGTATTAATTCCTCACTCCTAACTTGTCCAACATCATTGCCCCCTGCACTAATACAAATAATGGGTTTGTTCCCATTTCCTGTCATAATATCATTCATGTTTCCAACAATATCACCAATTCCAGCTCCCGGGTAGCAAACCCTTAATCTGTTCCCCCTATCTCTGGCACAAAACGTTCTGTCTAAATACCTCACCTGGGAATCTCCCACAACCAAAATTCGCTTCGATTCTCCCTTTTCCTTTCGAGCAGTTTGAGGGACCTGCGCTTTAATGCTCCTCGTTACTTTGTCTTTGCCACCTCGTTAAACAACAGGTTCAACACAGCACTCGTCCTCTAATACGTCAAATGTATTAAAAGTCCTTAGGTGTAGGCTATTAGTTGTCGGTTTTGCCAAGGTCTTCTTAAGACCCCTGTCTTTCACAACTTGCCAAGACGAGGACTTCCTAATACTGGTCCCGTCAGTCCTTCTTAATGAGGTCCCGTCAACACTGGCCTCCTCCTTCGTTTCCTCCCGAAGTCCCAGCCGTCGCACCTCCTCCCGCAGGGAATCCATCTCTGCTCTCAGAGCTCCAACCATACTCACCAAATCCCTCACTAATCCCTCCATTATTGCAATAATAATGTTATTAGAATCGGAGCTCAATCTAGCACAACCTCTCACTGTGACTGCACCTGACTGACCTGACTGAAGGTTGGTACAGTACTCGTTAATCCCGACCACCGGTCACCGGCGCTCAAGCCACTTACAGTGCCATCTCGCTCCACCATGCTATGCTCCAGCGTGTCCATACATACTGTATATAATCCATACAACTCGCTACTTATATATACTGTACTGTATAATATAATCATACGGGACAACATAAGGCAATGCCTAGCATATTTCCTTTTAATTGCTAATCTACCTTTAATAGAAAGTTATGAGTCAGTTGTTCCTTCAACTGGATCTAATTGATTTGTAACACCCACCTCCACCCAAATGCTCTTACTAGGTACCCACCTCCACCCAAATGCTCCTTACTTGGTACCTACATTCACCCAAATGCCCCTTACTAGGTACCCACCTCCACCCAAATACCCCTTACTAGGTACCCACCTCCACCTAAATATTGGTAACATGTTAGTTGCCAAGACCAAGCTCTTGTATCACAAAGCAAGGTTAAGGAAATTAATTCTTGTTTTGGCATTAATAAATTATTTATTTCCATTATACAGTAATTGTTTTTTATTTTAAATAAAAAACCAGCATTGAATGAAAAACCAATTTCTGGGTGAGCCCTAGTGACTCCCTGGAACTTCTATGCTTATTAAGTGCCAAACTACTAGGTACCATCAGTTGAGTTCTTTTAGGCCCAGCAGGGACCACAAGTCTTGTGGAGCAGTGGAACATATGATAAAATTTCTATGAATTTACACATGTTTTCCACCCACCAGAAAAGGCAAAGGCACCCAAAAAGTCTCTTGAAACAAAACAAATTACTGCTGGTTAGAAACGAGACCGCAACCTCCAAACTGTCAAAAGAACCCACCCACCCCTACAACATAAACAAACGATAAAAATTTCACAGAACTAGTGCGAGCCTATTTGTCCCACCTTTTCCTCCTCGTTTAGGAAAAGGAGGGAAGCAACCCGGGTCAGCTGGCTGCTCCACCCTCAGTTCTATGGTGATGGAAACACCTCTGACTTCCTGGGAAAGGGAAGGTGTCAGGGACCCACCGAAGCTCACCCTGAAATTGGCATTTCATTACATTCATTACCAGTTTTCTGGGCAAAGCCCCTTGTGGCTTCCTGAAGCTACCTACCTACCCACAGAGAAGGAACAAAAAGGAAACAAACAGGGAGGAGGGAGCTCCACAGCAAGCAAAACAAAAGTGAGACACCAAGAAACACAGCACAAACCACACACAAGGCTCTAGGGACCGAGCAAGACACAGTGCCATGAGAATGCAGCGCAACACCTTGAAAGCACCCATGCCCAAAGCAGCCAAGCACACAAATCAGTACCATCAAAGTTCGGTTGAACCTCAAAAACAGAGGTGCAAAGAAGAGACAAACAGAGGCGCAAAGAAGAGACCGCAGACCAACCAACAAACCACCTAGCGCACCCTGTGAGAACAAGCCCCAGGGTCACACGAGAACCTAGGCACAGCAAAAGGAGACCAGGCCCAACGAGCCCATGAAAGACCCAGAACTCGTCCGCAAAGTCAACCATAAAGCGACAAAGAAGAACAGCAAGGGTGTGAGGGAAAAACGCAGACTGACAAGATGGAACAACACTGCAGGCAACCGGAGAAATGAACCACAGCACAAAGATCCCAACAAGACAGAACCGGTGGCACAAAGGGGGTGGCAAGGCCAAGACCAAACACCACACATGACACCCCCTGACCAAACAAAGCAAAGAACAGGGGCCCCCTAGGGAAACAACAAACTCAAACACTGCCAGAAAAGCTGGCCGCAATGAACAAAGTGCCATGCAAGAATAAAAAAACGATTCTGAATGAGCATGAATGAGAGCAAAACACTCACCAACCTAACAACCGCAAGGAGAATCAAACTGAAGGGGGCACCAGAAGGGGAAGAAAAATTAAACGGGCAAAGGCAGTGCAAGAGCAGACTGGGGACATGCGAGACTTGAGTGAAACAGAGCCAAGACCACACCAGCCCCAAACACAACCCGCAGCAGCTACACCAATGCCACACAACACAAGGCGACAGGAATTGGCAGAAAATGCCAAACAAGAACAGAGAGGAGAGAAAAGAAGAGCACATCACACACAAACTCTGAAGAACAACAAGGAAAAGAAAGGAGTGGCACAGAACTGCAGATAGGACTCCTTCGAAGAAGCCACAATCTCGCTGCAAGACAGCAAGAACACGCCAAAGACACAGATGTGAAGAGCAGAGGGAAAGGACGGGCCAGTGAAGACAAACACCAGCCTTATCCCACCAAGAGGTGAAGCATTAGAAAAAAAAAAAAAAATTTAAAACTGAGAAGGAAGCACCTGAACCAAAGCTGAGCCGACCACCAGGGCCTGTTAACACACCCAAGGCAGACCTCAACTTAGCCAGGAACAGGATACACAGCTGGCCCCTGTCCCTCCATTCCCCTGAGCCTCACAGTGGGAATAGAGCCGTGCAGAAGGACAGAACACACCGACATGAAGAAGCCCAAGACTGGTGCCTGCAGAACACGAAAAACCACAACGAAGAGGAGGCCCAGAAGGGCAATCCTGGAAATGAAAAGGAACTGGGAAAACCAACTGCAAGAAAGTGTACTATGTCAGAACACAAGCGATGCAGATAACCAAACCTTGAGAGCCTAGAGACCAGAGCAGTGACTAGTCCCCTTCCCCACCCAAGAGGCCGAGAGGAAGGAATCCCTCCCCCTCAAGTGAACTACTTGGGAACCCTGAAGGGGCCTGGGGCCCTACTTCCCTACAGCACAAACCACCGGACCATAAACCCAAGCTACACAAAACTGGGGAAGGCACCCAGAGGAAACCAGAAAGCCCCAAGGAAGTAGGCACAGCAGCAACCAGCATGGGCCAACAAACCCACCCCGAATGGACACAGCATCTAAGCAACAGCTGAGACAACCGGGGCCAACCCAACACACAAAGACAAGGTAAGGATGGAGGAGAGGCAGAGCCAATCGACAGCCTAAACCAGAGGTACAACCAAGACCAAATCCAGCACAGTACCAACAGGGACTACTAACAACCCAGCTGGAACCAGAACCTGGCAAACCAGGAAAACCCCAAACCCCAGCCAGTTTTCGAGGTAAGCCAAAAAACGAAAACGACCCAGAAAGACTCGAGCCAAGCGTGTAAACATGCAGAGAGCCAGAATGAAGTCAGTCGGAAAAAACATTTCGAAAGAGGCAAAGCTCAACGCCCCACCCCATCAAGAGCCAAAACTCTGAACTCAGACCAAAAAGGGACGAGCCAAGATGCATCCCAGAGGCCCAAGGAAACTAGACAACCTCAAGGTAAGACAGAAAGCCTAAGATAACTGACTTACCGGAGGGCGAGGGCCACTCCCAAGTGAATCCTGAACACTAGGAAATTGAACCCTGGAAACTGAACCCTGACAGTGTAAGGGCAGTACTCAAAGAGCACACAAGGAAGAAAACCCTGAGCACATGCAGCTCCAAGTACACTACACTCCTTTTTCACACTGCACAACATGCACAGGAACAGGCACTAAGGCAAAACACCACTTAGCTGAAAAAGCAGGACATTGGAGCCAGAGCAACAGAAAGGGCACCACACACTCCTCTAGGTCTGGAAGCTGAGTGGACAGCATGCAGGACTCGTAATCCTGTGGCCCGGGTTCGATTTCCAGACTAGGCAGAAACAAATAGGCAGAGTTTCTTTCACCCTGATGCCCTCTGTTACTGAGCAGTAAATAGCGGGAGTTAGACAGCTGTTACAGGCTGCTTCCTGTGTACTCACCTATTTGTGCTTGTGAGGGCTGAGCTCTGGCTCTTTGGTCCCACCTCTCAACTGTCAATCAACTGGTTTGTGTGTGTGGGGGGGGGGGGGGGGGAGAGGGAAGGAAACAATAATTAGTTAGTAGTTAGTAACAGTTAACTGATTGACAGTCAAGAGGTTGGCCGAAAGAGCAGAGCTCAACCCCTGAAAGCACAACTAGGTGAATACACTACTACCATCAACAAAACTAAGGGAAAACTCGCTGACCTGAGCTACCTTCTTCCTCCCCTCAAACAAGCTGGGGGTAAGATGGGCGAGCGACCATGCACTAGCTTGTGAATTTTTAACCCTTAAATTGCCATGAGTAACATGTCCCACGGTGCGTATGGTGTACATATACGCCATAGGGTGCCAGGCACGATTCAAATGGCCCGTGGCTACACGGGGTTCACATTAGCTTCCTCATGGCTCTTGTAAATAGACGCCATTTTTTTTTTAAATCGTGGGTAATATTCTCCGGTGTGAGAGCCACAGTACTGTTGGAGCAACCAAAGCTGGCGCACACAGCATGAGCGAACAGCATTGCTGTTCAGCTTGTGACCACAGCATCGCCGAAAAATGTCAAAATAAATATATAACTGCTATAATTTTGCGATGACAGTATTACAGATGACCCCTGACTGTGATAAAAATGACCAGGATTGTGATAATAGCAGGATTGTTGTGATAATTAGCGCTGTGGGAGGAGTGACGCTGAGGGACGGAGAGAGATTCGTTTACTGACTGTGTGGCCACCTGTTATTGTCTGCATTCACTATACCAGCTCAGTGGTTCTCTATGGTGAACACAAATGTAGATACTTATATATAATGTGTGTATTAGTGTAATAACAGTAAAAGGATTATGTTGGGAGGAGCCATTTGGGTGACGGAGGTGGCGTCGTCTGCATGACTTGTCTAGCTGTGTAGTGGGTGGCCACTATGCTCTTTGGGCACCCTACAAGCTTAGGTGTACAGTTACAGTGCATACAGCATGTAGATACTTATATATAATGTGTGTATATAGTGTAATAACACTGCAAACAGTACTGTTGGGGGAGAAATTTAATATGTGTGACCTTGAATGTGTGAGGGAGGCAGCCGTGTAGCAGCAGCTGTGTGAAGCGACGTTTCTTAATGCCTGAACTAACTAGATCAGCTTAGCTGTACAGTTGTGTTGAACAAAACATGTAGATACTTATATATAACGACTGTATATTGTGAATAAAATAAAAAACAGGATGGTGGGAGGAGAAAGTGGGCGAGTGAGGCATTGTTGAGGGAGTGGCAATGAGTGGCTGGCATGTGTGGCGGTCACTCCTCGTTGCTTTTCGACTCACAATACCAACTTAGTTGTTCGTTATGATGAACAAAGCATGCAGATACTTATATATAAAATGTGTATAGAGTGTAATAACAGCAAAACTATTTGTTTATTGTTTTATGAACATAATAATTGAATCACTAATATGCACACCATACTTTTGAATATAGCGATGATTCACCCCTTTTATTATATAAATACAGTATATCACAATACACACTATTGATTAGTGTGCACATTGCAAAAAAACTAAGAAAAAATCAATCGGAGACATCTTGAGGTTATCTTGAGATGATTTCGGGGCTTTAGTGTCCCCGCGGCCCGGTCCTCGACCAGGCCTCCACCCCCAAGAAGCAGCCTGTGACAGCTGACTAACACCCAGGTACCTATTTTACTGCTAGGTAACAGGGGCATAGGGTGAAAGAAACTCTGCCCATTGTTTCTCGCCGGCGCCTGGGATCGAACCCGGGACCACAGGACCACAAGTACAGCGTGCTGTCCGCTCGGCCGACCGGCTCCCCCCAACATTGAAATAATTAGGTGATAATAACTTTTTGGCAACTCTCACCTGTCAGCTCGGGTGACGCTGACTGGCTCTGACGACTGCTCTGTCAACGCCCACATTTTGCCAGACTTCCTTGGCCTATTGCACCCAAAATATGTCACCTACGATTTTTTTATATTTTTTCCCGTGCTTAGGGAACCCAAATTAACATTTTTATTAGACGAAATAATTTTTTAGAATTTTTTTTTTCTTGCGCACAGGGGTGTAAATCTTCCCAGGACCCCTTAGCAGCTTAAGGGTTAATAGTCTGTTTACATTGTTGGTGGGCATTCTTTTGATGGTTTGGAGGCTGCGGTTTCATTTCTAACCAGCAGTGGTCTGGTTTGTTTTGCTGACTTTCTGGGTGCCTTTCCCGGTGGGTGCCAGACATGAATAAGTTTATAGAAAATTTTATCATACCTGCTAATGCTCCTGGCACCTCTCTAAAGGGGACCAGATTTAGGCCCGTGGTCTCTGGTAGGCCTAAAAGAACCCCCCCATCTGATGGCACCTAATATTGTAGTTTGGCCCTATATCACCATAGTAGCTTCAGGGAGCCACAAGGGGTTCCATTTCCCCCAGAAATTGCTTAAGAAGGCTCAATATAAATTGGCTAGTCATGTCAAGTGTGAAGCAGAGGTGAGTGTATGGGTAGCCACTAACCATTGTTTCACAGTTTCATATGATTTTAAACGGTAAACATTAAACATTAATAAAAATAATTAAATATTAAAAAATACTAGTACTGTACTGTAATCAATTATTAATGATTAAAAAAACAATTATTAATGATTAAAAAAACAATTATTAATGATTAAAAAACATTATTTATTTTGCCAAATACAGTACAGGTACAGGACACTATAATAATACTGAAGATTCAGTATTCTTTTGTGCTTGTATCACTGAGTTATAAGCAAAGCTTGTTAATTGTGCAGATAATTGAAATACTAAACAAAAGTTACCTTTAAATTCACTGCCATGCCAACAGGTGTAGGAAATGTATATCCCAAAGATGAAACATACAACAGCAAACTCTAATTCACAAATAAGTGAACACACAACCGACAGGACGCAGCCTATAGTGCCCTCAAGTGGTAGGTAAGACATAGTTGCCACTTTAAGGAGCTGATGCCTCCATACAAGGCCCTCCTCTTCTACTTGTGCTCACACTGAATTTCCAATGACACTTGTGAAATATGTTGCATCTTTGCAAAGTGGCAATGTCATAGCTATGGAGGTTAATTGAAAGTACAATTATTACTACTTTAAAAACTACAGCGTGACCACAGATGCCAAATGACCAGAAAACATATTTAATTTATATACATATAGGGGTACCTCGGTTTAAGAGTTTAATCCGTTCCTGGAGACAGCTCGCATTCCGAAGCTAATTTTCCCATAAGAAATAATGGGAAATGAATTAATCCATTCCTGACTACCCCAAAAACCCCACATCAAACTAAATTTTTATACCTAATTAATCTAAATAAACCTACAAAACTATGTTCAAGTTACTACTTACCCTTGTTGAGGACTGCTCTTGGTGTATGGAAGATGTGAGGAGGAGGGAGGAGGAGAGGTGTTACTGTTTGGAAGGGGAGTCTCCTTCCATTATAACATCAGGCAGTGAGGACTTCACTGGTATGCACACTCTGGCACATTTTGCCTGCATACCACTAGGACTTGCTTGTTTTACTAAGAATCTGTCTAAAGACACTTATTTTTCCCTACATTTTAACACTTGTCTGTAGTAAGACATCACATTGTCATTTAAAAGGTCAATGCAACGGCCTGCTACAGCTTTATCTGGGTGAGCTTTTTCAACAAAACTTTGCAGTTCTTCCCATACTTCACACATTTTCTTAATCAAGAAGGGACATCCTCTACTGCCTAGCTGAAAATAGCTGTGAGTAGTCACAGCTATTTTCTTAGGTTGAACCTTACCAATGGCTTTCTTGAGACCCATGGCAAGATATATAATGACAACTTTTATGCTCAAATGGCCAAAAAAACGACAAAAAACTGTAAATCCTGGTGAAGAATTCAGGTGGGATAGTCACTGGGCGCGAGACACTGGTAAACTGAGGCGCGATCGCCGTGCCACCATGCGCTAGTCGGCCTGTACACATATCAATAAACTCGTGTTCCGAGGTAACCCTCGCCTTCCGAGCAAATCCTGCTCGTATTCCAAAAAACTCGTATTCAGGGACACTCGTATTCCGAGGTACCACTGTATATATGTGTATACATACATACATACATATATATATATATATATATATATATATATATATATATATATATATATATATATATATATATATATATATATATATATATATATATATATATATAAATGATTCACAATCAATATATATATACTGTATTATATATATATATATATATATATATATATATATATATATATATATATATATATATATATATATATATACATATATATATATATATATATATATATATATATATATATATATATATATATATACATATATATATATATACATATATATATATATATATATATATATATGTCGTACCTAGTAGCCAGAACGCACTTCTCAGCATACTATGCAAGGCCCGATTTGCCTAATAAGCCAAATTTTACTGAATTTATATATTTTCTCTAATTTTTTTTCTTATGAAATGATAAAGCTACCCTTTCATTACGTATGAGATCAATTTTTTTTTATTGGAGTTAAAATTAACGTAGATATATGACCGAACCTAACCAACCCTACCTAACCTAACCTAACCTATTTTTATAGGTTAGGTTAGGTTAGGTAGCCGAAAAAGTTAGGTTAGGTTAGGTAGGTTTAGTAGTCGAAAAACAATTAATTCATGAAAACTTGGCTTATTAGGCAAATCGGGCCTTGCATAGTAGGCAAAGAAGTGCGTTCTGGCTACTAGGTACGACATATATATATATATATATATATATATATATATATATATATATATATATATATATATATATATATGTCGTACCTAATAGCCAGAACGCACTTCTCAGCCTACTATTCAAGGCCCGATTTGCCTAATAAGCCAAGTTTTCATGAATTAATGTTTTTTCGTCTACCTAACCTACCTAACCTAACCTAACCTAGCTTTTTTGGCTACCTAACCTAACCTTACCTATAAATATAGGTTAGGTTAGGTTAGGTAGGGTTGGTTAGGTTCGGTCATATATCTACGTTAATTTTAACTCCAATAAAAAAAATTGACCTCATACATAGAGAAAAGGGTTGCTTTATCATTTCATAAGAAAAAAATTATAGTAAATATATTAATTCAGGAAAACTAGGCTTATTAGGCAAATCGGGCCTTGAATAGTAGGCTGAGAAGTGAGTTCTGGCTACTAGGTACGACATATATATATATATATATATATATATATATATATATATATATATATATATATATATATATACATATATATATATACATATATATATATATATATATATACATATATATATATATATATATATATATATATATATATATATACATATATATATATATATATATATATATATATATATATATATATATACATATATATATATATATATATATATATATATATACATATATATATATATATATATATATATATATATATATATATATATACATATATATATACATATATATATACATATATATATATATATATATATATATATATATATATATATATATATATATATATATATATATATATATATATATATATATATATATATATATATATATATATACATATATATATATATATATATACATATATATATATATATATATACATATATATATATATATATATACATATATATATATATATACATATATATATATATATATATATATATATACATATATATATATATATATATATATATATACATATATATATATATATATATATATATATACATATATATATATATATGTCGTACCTAATAGCCAGAACGCACTTGTCAGCCTACTATGCAAGGCCCGATTTGCCTAATAAGCCAAGTTTTCCTGAATTAATATATTTTTTCTAATTTTTTCCTTATGAAGTGATAAAGCTACCCATTTCATTATGTATGAGGTCAATTTTTTTTTATTGAAG